>NW_019384445.1:115015-120314 GCF_000671375.1 Centruroides sculpturatus | reverse complement strand
AAAAAAAAATTAATTCTACTGAAAAGTATCAAAATTAATGTTATTTAAATTTTTACAATGTGTGTATGTGTAATAATTCAGATTGTTTAAAATTTTAATGTATGCATTGTTGTATGCTACTATTTTCGTAATAAATGTTATAAACTTATGAATTTTATAAGGTATTTTTTGATTTTCTTCGATATGTCCTTTATTTTCCCCAAAAAAATATGGTCACTGTAATTATATCAGAAAAATATTTTTTCCATGGCTTGTTCTCATGCAGTCATCAAAGCAAGGGAAAGACTGACAAAGTATTAGGTCATAATGTTAATAAACAAATCCTTTGTTAAATAAACCAACATATATTCTTAACTGGCTAATTATTTTACGGTTAATGTCACATTTATCAGTTAATGTAGAAACCCTAAACTTTTTTTATATTAAAGTATGTTACTGATTATTTCATTTGAGCACTACATGTCATTTAATTCCATATTTTCCTGCTATTTTTAATCATAAAAAAATTTTAAAAAATAGAAAACATCAAAAGTGATTACTCTTACCTTCTTTTACAGTTCATAGATGCAACTTTACTCCATGTTCTGGAATTAGGATCAAAGACTTCAACGGTGCTGAGTCTCTCGCTGCCATTGTAGCCGCCGATAGCATACAGTTTGTTATGCATAACAGAAACACCAACACGACTTCTCAACATGGTCATGGCTTCTGCCATCTGCCATCTCTCCACTTTTGGATCATAAACTTCCACTGTACTCAATGAATCGCCTTTGAAATAAAATTTCAAATTACTAAATTTATTTTAAATCTTCAATTCTAAACATATATGAATTATCTTTAATTAACGAGAAAAGCATAATATGAAAAAATAAATTATTATCTTAAAAATTAATAATATAATCATCAAATCATTGGTTACATAAATATATATCCGATAATTTGATAAGATATTTAACATAAAATATGAATACAAATGCAAAAATAAGCATAAGGTTTAATTTGGCTTATTTCTCAAACTACTAATCAGAACAGCATGAAACTTAACATATAAGCAAAACATTGCATTCTTTATGTAAGAAAACAATTGAAAAACAAAACTTTAATCTAAATTATGTTAATTGAAAAATAATAAGAACCATCATAAATCTTTTTGCAAAGAAAGTAATTAATATATGCAATTGTATCTTGCAATGCGCAGCTCTTGATTTATGATAATTGTTATAATATTTATCAACTCTGTTAGAAACAAAGTCCATTCTTAAAGAAAAATATTATGATGCTTCAAGAATATTCTTGGTGGAGACTGACAGGATGCAGCATGTCTGCCTAGAGCATCTCACACATTCTTTTGGATTTAGGTATGGAGATCTTGCTGGTCGGGCAATGTGATGAGTATATGAGTATCTTCACTAAGAAAGTAATTAACAAATGCAGCCCTATGTGCCCAGATATTGTCATCATACAAAAATGAAATAAGCATCCCTAGCAAATTCATAAAAGTGTCACATAAGGTTCCAAAACCTTGTGTCTGTACCTTCTTGCAATAATGGCACTCCTTTACAAAAACGTAGTCCAATGAGGCCATTAAACATAATACCATTCCAAATCATAATACTGTATTACCTCCTAAAACCTGGTCTCTTTCCACAATATTTGTGTGACTGTATTGGGTTTTCCACTTTCTCAAGATTCTATTCCAATGAGATTCATTCTGTAGACTGTAAGTGAACTTGTCAATAAATAAAACATTGCCTTATTTATTCAAAGTCTAACGTTAATGTTATTAACACCATCTTAAACAGGCTCTGTGAGCAGGGATCAATGGACTGAGTGAAAAAACCTGAAGCCTCCTGTACACACACTGTCAAAAAAACTATCACTAATGAGTGTAAGCAGTTCAGCAGAGAACTCCTTACTAGACATTCTTTTGATACAACATACTGCTAACGTAAAATACAGGTCCTATTCAGGCATGGTTACTCTAAGATGTCCACTTTCTGCTTGACATATATCACCAGTTCTTTGAAATCTGACCCAAACCCTAGATGTGGTGATCTGTATTTAATAAAATCTTCTTTAGCATCAACTGTGTGGTATATGGCACTGTCAGTATCATAAAGTAAAACAGTAACAAACTGTTCTCAATGGATGAATCACAACAAAAACAATGCAATGCTGTTGTTATATCTATAGAGCCTTCATATTCTGCATAAATTTGTGCTTTATAATAAAAGTATGAAACTTTTTACTACATTCCAGATATTTTCATTGTCTGGAAACATTTACGTACAATTTCCGCTATTTATTTTGTTTATTTCTGCTCTATTGAACAATTATGCTTACTTTTTGGACATATATATATATATGTATATGTAGTAGTACCCCATTAATCAAGATTCTATATCAGTGTTTCTCAACGGGGGCGATAACGGGGGAAAAACGCTCCCATGTGGGCGTTTTTCCATGTTGAGGGGGCGATTAGTAACAATTTATATTTTATGGGGCGAAAAACAATTTTCTGGGTGATATAGTAAAACATTATATTAAGAATAATTAGATATTTTATTCATTACATCCTACAATAAATAAACAAATAACATTATATGTACTAGTCACTATTCTATTCGATGCANATAGCAACTTTAGGATTTTACAAAACAACTAATTTTAAACAATATTTTATACTTTGTATAATGTTGAACTCAAAATTAATACATTAAGCAGAATACAATTCATGTGATGATCTGATAGAACAGTAAAAGTAAGTGTTTGGTGAAAAATATACATACAGCAGTTGGCTGTAGATATAAAATAAAAAGTGCTTACCCAGGCAGAAAAAACACATCACTATGCAATATGTCCTCGAACTGTGATGAAGCACTGACATCATCATGGCAGTCTCATCATCATCATCACCATTTGACTTTCCATCTATCATCGCCAGTAATTGTGTTCCTCTTTAATTTAAGTTTTGAACACGTGTGTGTTAGGTAACCATACAAAAAAGTGTAACATAAATTATAAAATAAAATCTCTGTATTATTCTGTTATACTGTATCAAGCCAACGGATCTCTTAGTCAAGTGGTTTTGCTCAGTTCTGATGTTACTAGTCTTGTTTGCAAGTAAATAAATAAATACTTTGATCCAAATAACAATGAAACAAATTTGTCTTACAATTATTTATTAGACAACAAAAATATAATAATATTGCACTTGAAGAAAAACTACAATCGAATTAACAATATATTAAATGTGAACAATGTATGAATATAAATTTATTGTTCCTATTTAATATATAGCATGATTTATATATATATTTAAATACCTATAACAATGTACAAATATTTAACAATACTCGTTATGGCAAAATTATTTATAATCGATGTAATAGCTTAATATTCGGAAAAATATCGAATGACATAATTTTATGCTCGATATTTTAAAAAAATTGAACATTTAATTAAATTTTATGCATATTCTATCAAAATTTATAAAACAGGTATTACTCCCACACCTACCCCACCCTCGTGTGCCCACATAGAAGCCACAAAACTCCATTGGTCTAGTTCGGGATTGTATACTTCAACCGTGCTCAGGTTCGACACTCCGTCGTATCCTCCTATGGCATAAAGTTTCCCACAGTTAGTCACTAGGGCCACCCTGCTACGCATTACGTTCATAGGTGAAATGTAACTCCATTGTTTAGTCAGCGGATCATACACTTCCGCTGTTTGCAAAAAGGTAGAGCCGTCGTACCCACCGCACACATATATCTTGCCGTTCAGAGTAGAAACACCCAATCTGCACCGTTTCGTCAGCATGGGTGCCATGGGAGTCCATTGACCTGTCTGAGGATCGTATCTCTCCACCTGTTGCAAATCACAGATAGAGTCCACTTTCATTAATACTATAAAAACCGAATTAGTCCATTAATCGTACTTACGGAATCAAAGATAGAAAGTCCATCGTGTCCACCCAATGCATAAATGTGTCCTTCGAAAGCCACCACTCCTGCTGCACTGCGATGTTTGGACATACTGGTCACCATAGTCCATCTGGAATATTTTGAATAAGTTCCAATGTTAAAATTATGGTTCAAATTTAGAAATTAATAAATATTTTATCATTATGTAAAATGTTACATTTAATAGTTAACTGCATATTAACCAAATTAAATAATTAATTTCTATATACTGTATATATCAAGTCAAATCCAGGTGAGCATCCCTCCAGAAATTTTTCATGGGCAGTCTGAGCTGAATATGTCAGGCCCCATCCCATTGCGATTCTATTAAACTCACAATGAGTGCAGAAAAAAGGACCACTACTGCCCACAGGGCATAGGTCTATTTTGGAAAAAGGACCAGTATTTTGCTCTAGAGAAAAAACAAAGCTTAATGGCATCATTCAAATTCTCTGAAGTCTACAAAAGTTCACACACAACTATAAATAAAAAAATTTATATCAGATTAACGTTGCTTAATGAACCTAAAATATGTCCAGAAGTGCAACCAGTAGAAGTACTATCGCTTGTTAAAATCCACCAAACACAAACTTTAGTACTTATAGCAACATGACAAATGGGTTATCTGGTGAGAGGGATGTCTCCTAGAACTTTCTATGGGTAACTTGCACTTATTTAGGTGTTATAACCTAAAGAAAACTCGGAAACTTCCACATGGCCTGCCTGTTGTTGAGGTGCAAACCCTTGACTAACTACAAGTGTTTAGTGTGGCCATTGGCAAGTACAAAAGCTTTAGTTAAAAATACTTGTGTCAGCTTCTGGAGTTATCCTAAGTGGAACATCACTTCAGTGAATAAGTGGTGCAATGTAATAAAGTTTTGCATTTTATAAATCAACCCTTAGATTTGCAGAGAATTTTCCTATACTTAAAAGGTCAATTTCTAATATACCCAGGGTGGCCAAGCTCCTTGATAGTCCAAGCCATTTTTCAAAATTTGAAATTTTTTGCGAGCCGCAATTAAATACGTATTAAAAAGGTATGCAAAAAATTCCAGAATACAAATTATATCCGTAGCAAAAGTGATACAAATTGTTTCTTCCAGAGCAATGACAGTTTACAAATTCAAAATCGATCTGGAGTAGGTCGATAACAGACAATTACGCCACTGTTTATGTTCGTTCGAGCAGTTTTCGATGAGTCATATCATTCTTAACTTGGATGGAAATGAAATTTGTTACAACGTTGCACATAGTCTTTCATATTTGTTGTTAGTAATTTAAAAGACATTTTGAAACACATACGGAACGATAATAATTTTTTAAAATATAATAAC
>NW_019384445.1:100636-112771 GCF_000671375.1 Centruroides sculpturatus | reverse complement strand
AAAAAAAAATTAATTCTACTGAAAAGTATCAAAATTAATGTTATTTAAATTTTTACAATGTGTGTATGTGTAATAATTCAGATTGTTTAAAATTTTAATGTATGCATTGTTGTATGCTACTATTTTCGTAATAAATGTTATAAACTTATGAATTTTATAAGGTATTTTTTGATTTTCTTCGATATGTCCTTTATTTTCCCCAAAAAAATATGGTCACTGTAATTATATCAGAAAAATATTTTTTCCATGGCTTGTTCTCATGCAGTCATCAAAGCAAGGGAAAGACTGACAAAGTATTAGGTCATAATGTTAATAAACAAATCCTTTGTTAAATAAACCAACATATATTCTTAACTGGCTAATTATTTTACGGTTAATGTCACATTTATCAGTTAATGTAGAAACCCTAAACTTTTTTTATATTAAAGTATGTTACTGATTATTTCATTTGAGCACTACATGTCATTTAATTCCATATTTTCCTGCTATTTTTAATCATAAAAAAATTTTAAAAAATAGAAAACATCAAAAGTGATTACTCTTACCTTCTTTTACAGTTCATAGATGCAACTTTACTCCATGTTCTGGAATTAGGATCAAAGACTTCAACGGTGCTGAGTCTCTCGCTGCCATTGTAGCCGCCGATAGCATACAGTTTGTTATGCATAACAGAAACACCAACACGACTTCTCAACATGGTCATGGCTTCTGCCATCTGCCATCTCTCCACTTTTGGATCATAAACTTCCACTGTACTCAATGAATCGCCTTTGAAATAAAATTTCAAATTACTAAATTTATTTTAAATCTTCAATTCTAAACATATATGAATTATCTTTAATTAACGAGAAAAGCATAATATGAAAAAATAAATTATTATCTTAAAAATTAATAATATAATCATCAAATCATTGGTTACATAAATATATATCCGATAATTTGATAAGATATTTAACATAAAATATGAATACAAATGCAAAAATAAGCATAAGGTTTAATTTGGCTTATTTCTCAAACTACTAATCAGAACAGCATGAAACTTAACATATAAGCAAAACATTGCATTCTTTATGTAAGAAAACAATTGAAAAACAAAACTTTAATCTAAATTATGTTAATTGAAAAATAATAAGAACCATCATAAATCTTTTTGCAAAGAAAGTAATTAATATATGCAATTGTATCTTGCAATGCGCAGCTCTTGATTTATGATAATTGTTATAATATTTATCAACTCTGTTAGAAACAAAGTCCATTCTTAAAGAAAAATATTATGATGCTTCAAGAATATTCTTGGTGGAGACTGACAGGATGCAGCATGTCTGCCTAGAGCATCTCACACATTCTTTTGGATTTAGGTATGGAGATCTTGCTGGTCGGGCAATGTGATGAGTATATGAGTATCTTCACTAAGAAAGTAATTAACAAATGCAGCCCTATGTGCCCAGATATTGTCATCATACAAAAATGAAATAAGCATCCCTAGCAAATTCATAAAAGTGTCACATAAGGTTCCAAAACCTTGTCTCTGTACCTTCTTGCAATAATGGCACTCCTTTACAAAAACGTAGTCCAATGAGGCCATTAAACATAATACCATTCCAAATCATAATACTGTATTACCTCCTAAAACCTGGTCTCTTTCCACAATATTTGTGTGACTGTATTGGGTTTTCCACTTTCTCAAGATTCTATTCCAATGAGATTCATTCTGTAGACTGTAAGTGAACTTGTCAATAAATAAAACATTGCCTTATTTATTCAAAGTCTAACGTTAATGTTATTAACACCATCTTAAACAGGCTCTGTGAGCAGGGATCAATGGACTGAGTGAAAAAACCTGAAGCCTCCTGTACACACACTGTCAAAAAAACTATCACTAATGAGTGTAAGCAGTTCAGCAGAGAACTCCTTACTAGACATTCTTTTGATACAACATACTGCTAACGTAAAATACAGGTCCTATTCAGGCATGGTTACTCTAAGATGTCCACTTTCTGCTTGACATATATCACCAGTTCTTTGAAATCTGACCCAAACCCTAGATGTGGTGATCTGTATTTAATAAAATCTTCTTTAGCATCAACTGTGTGGTATATGGCACTGTCAGTATCATAAAGTAAAACAGTAACAAACTGTTCTCAATGGATGAATCACAACAAAAACAATGCAATGCTGTTGTTATATCTATAGAGCCTTCATATTCTGCATAAATTTGTGCTTTATAATAAAAGTATGAAACTTTTTACTACATTCCAGATATTTTCATTGTCTGGAAACATTTACGTACAATTTCCGCTATTTATTTTGTTTATTTCTGCTCTATTGAACAATTATGCTTACTTTTTGGACATATATATATATATGTATATGTAGTAGTACCCCATTAATCAAGATTCTATATCAGTGTTTCTCAACGGGGGCGATAACAGGGGAAAAACGCTCCCATGTGGGCGTTTTTCCATGTTGAGGGGGCGATTAGTAACAATTTATATTTTATGGGGCGAAAAACAATTTTCTGGGTGATATAGTAAAACATTATATTAAGAATAATTAGATATTTTATTCATTACATCCTACAATAAATAAACAAATAACATTATATGTACTAGTCACTATTCTATTCGATGCAGTACGAACTTATCGTTAGTCTTGGCCCTCGGCATCGCAATTTTGCAGTGAAAAAGTGATACTACATAATGGTTTTATTGAAGGGGACGATACTATGTTGAAGGGGGTGACAATTTGTTAGAGGCTGTGAAACACTGTTCTATATTATCCAAGACAGACCTGTATACACTAGTTTTCTTATACAATTTTTCATAAAAGAACATTTATGACAATAACAGATATTAAAAAATTATTTGTTTGAATTATTTTTTAGCATTTAACTTCAAAACAAAATGAATCATTCATATTAAAGCGTAACTACGATAATACACACTTTTGTTCTAAAATCTTTTGTACATGATAGCTATACAATAAATGAAGTAAAAATTATTGTTCTTATACGTGATTAAATACACTGAGGTATAAAGAAAAGGTTTAAAAATGATAGCATGTAAATCTTTTCTTTTATATTTGTAATTTTTAATTCAAAATTACCATGGTCATTTATTTTATGAGTTCACATTATCTGGAATAATTGGGGTTCTATTGTATACATGTGTGTATTGTGTACATATATAACTTATACAAACACAATATGTAAGGTCTATATGGTAGTATATATATCCAACTAGTGGTAGTATATATATCCACTAGCATAGCAAGAGGAGAGCAAGGGGGTCTATTATGCCCCAGGTGACACTCGCAGAGGGGCACCAAATGGTCTCCAAGATAAACAAGATTTATTTCTGGATGGGGGAAGCGCCAATAAAGTGTCGTGCCCTGGGTGCCAGTTATGTTCGCTACGCCACTGTATATAACAATAGTTTAAAGATGTTTTAACTTACATTGTGAATGTGACTACATATTTTAGGTTAAATAGAACAAACAAAAATTGTAATAAAGATAAACAGTCAGTTTTCCATCTTGTACTAAAATTAATAATTTGAAGTGTTTTTGAAATTTAATTCAATAGTAAATAATTCAGATGATTCTGGAAGAAAAAAAGATCACTTCAGAGTATGCAAGTTCTGCTTACCAGATAGATATATCACACTTATTAAAAGTCCATCTGATCTTAATTTCTAAGCATATATTAAAATAAAGAACCATACAGGTTAATGGTTAATAGCCCAATAAAAGTTAACAAATATCTATCTCATAAGGTTAGTCTCTTAAAAACATAATTAAACTAATTTACCTGCTTTTGTGAGTCCACCTACAGCATAAATCAATCCAACTATATCTGGACAACAGCGTGGTCTCGTTCTGAAACTCTGGAGAAGCGGTCTTCTTTCGGGCATGAGATGATAATCTTTTGCTTCATCCACAAGATCTCTACATCTATGAGATGTTCTTATAAGTTCCTCAGTAGCGACACGATCAGTTAAGTAATGAGGAGTGAGTAATGGCATTCTAACTTTCGTTAACAGTTCCGGCAACAATTCAGCCCGTTCCTCTATATTTTTTTTTACCCAAATCATCACAGCCTCAAATATCTAAAATTTTTATGAAATATAAAAACTGAATAATAAATTTTTACACAAAAATTTATATTTATTATATTATATTTTATAATTTGTTTAATTTAATACTAACATGTAAGTTTGTAAATTCACAGTTCATTTTATTTTACATGTTATATATTGCTACAACATGACAAAGAAATATGCATTTTACATTAATACGTACATGTGTATAGGAATATATAAATATATGTATGAGAACCTGAACTAAATAAATGAAACTTTGTGGTGGTACACCAATATATTTTGTTGTTATATTTTTATATATATGTATATACATGATTTTCTATCTTTCCTTCTTTCTTTGTTCTGTGTTCCTTTGTCTATACTTTCTGGAACTTTCGTCCAGGTGTGGGTGGTCGATGACCTAATTAGGAGACAAAGGATTAGAGATAGCCCAGAGGGCAAGTGAGAGACTAAGTGAGTACCTTCTGGCTTTGGACCTAGAAGAGGGAAGACCGTCAGAGAGAGGTCTCCAGGTCGGTGTTGCTTCGGCTGAAAGAGGCACGAAGAGCACGTAAGGAAGAAGTAGCGTTGATAAGGACATTGGCCAGCCAAAAGATAAAAGACATTTTTATTTGATTATCGCATGCGATCCGTCCCCAAAAGGAAAATTCCCAAGACGAAGTCATCCAGCAGCCGCCACCCCAATCGCCAACTCGGGTACCCGTTCCATCCTAAAATATTTCCGTTTCTCTCTTCTAATCTAACTTTCTTTTCCTTTTTCCTTTTCTTTTTAGATATAAGTAGGTTTAAGTTAGAAGTTAAGTATCTCTTTGTATCGCGAAAGTCTTGCTCGACTGTGAATCGAAAAAGGTGTTGTTTGTTCTTTTGTTTGAAGTAAGGACTCAGGAGGTCGGAATCAACAAGAACCTTTCCTGTATATGTTCACCAAAAAAAATAAAGCACTTCTTATTGTTTTATATACCCGTCTCTTTGTGAAATCAACCCTCACCACGTGCTTATTACAACAACTTTATTCAAAATAATGAAAAAACCCAATTTGAGAGATCTTTATCAGCAGTGAATATATGTCAACTTTTGTACTTGAGAGAGTTTCTTCTTACATGTTCTCAGTGTCAAGATTGATGCTTTCCTACGATCTTTTAACCTCCCGTTCGTATTCTACTGTTCTAAAATAACAATGAACTGCCAATTCAAGCAGTCACCACCAGGGTCTGAAACAAGTTAGTTCAGTGCCTCCTATATCTCCTACTCCAGTAATGGATATTGCCAATTCTCCGGGCCAGGTTATCACCTATTTCCAAACTGTTCCTATCATCAAACTGTCCTATCTCACTTCTTTTCATCTTCACCTTACCCTCTTCTTATACAAACTGTACTTCTTCCTTCCTTTTCTGGTTCCGGGGCTATACCTATGAATGCGGCCCGTCACCACTTCCTACGATGTAGATGTCTGCACAACCCTACTACCGAAGACATACCCTCATGGTTGGAATGTTTCAACAAGATGATCCATCAGGTATTTATCTTAACGTACGATCCAATGTAAGCTCTCTTTCTCTTGCATAGCAACTGTGTTGAGATTCTATTGTCTCACTAATGAAAGAATGTATATCTTCTATCAAATAAATAGTATTTGTTTTGTTTAACTTGTTTCCGAGTGCTTTTCTTCTGCCACACTGTCTCTTAGACCTCCTCCATCCCAAATCCAATTACCTATGCAGGTGACAGCTCACGTAACCTAATACAAACAAAAATAAACAGTCCTTGCAGCTTCTGTGTCAATTAGAAAAGACACAATGGTGTCATCCTGATGTGGGATCAACAATGTGGTGCTGACCCTGCAGTCACATATGAAATAAATAAGATGACAAAATCAAATTAACTATTAATAAAAGTAATAAATAATTTCAAAATTATGTAACTGTTACAAAATATTCCTGTATATAATTCCTTTCCTAAAATATTTTAAACATAATTCTTTCAACTTCAATTTTGGAAAAAATTAATACATGTATAATAAATAAAAAAACAAAAACATTATAACTTCTTTAATTTTGGATCACTAACTTTTATACTTTCAGTTTACTTTAAAAAAACTTTTTGAAAGTTTCTCTAAAAAATACAGTCTAAAAATAATTTATAATATATATATTTTTAAATATTTCATTAAAAATTTGTTATTTACAAGGGCTGTTCGGAAAGTTTGCGGCCTCAAGTAGAACTACAAACAAAATAATGTTAAAACTTTTTTATTTTTCAATGTAGTCTCCTCTGTTAGCAATGCACTTATTCCAGCAATGTTCTAGCTTTTTTATGCCATCGCAATAGGTCGATTTGTCAAGGTGTGCAAAATACTCGTTCACTTCAGAGATGACTTCGTCATTTGAGTGGAATCTCTTTCCAGCCAAGAATTTTTTTAGGTTTGGAAAAAGGTGGAAGTCACTGGGGGCCAAATCAGGTAAGTACGGGGGATGTGAAACTAATTGGAGGCAAAGTTCGTTTATCTTTAGTTCAGTGATTCTGGCAAAATGTGCAGGTGCACTATTGTGGTGGAACAGAACCTTTTTCTTCTTCAAGTGTGGCCTCTTTTCTTCGATTTCTTTCTTTAGTTTTTCCAAAAGTTTACAGTAATAGACAGCATTAATGGTCTTTCCTCTTTCTAGGTAGTCAATAAAGATGATGCCTTTAGCATCCCAAAAAACCGAGGCCATCACTTTCCCCTCTGATGGAACTGTCTTTGCCTTCTTTGGTGGTGGCAAACTGTGGTGTTTCCATTGCTTCGACTGTTCTTTTGTTTCAGGAGTGTAGTAATGGATCCACGTTTCGTCAGTAGTCACAAACCGATGCAAGAAATCCTGTGGGATTTTCTGGTAAAAGTCCAAACACTCCTTTGACATCAAAATGAGAACACGTTTTTGCTCAGCGGTCAGCAGATGTGGCACCCACCTTGCTGAGACTTTCTCATACCCAAATTTTCAGTTAGCATGTGGTGCACTTGATCAACAGAGATGCCTGTTGTCTCAGTTATCTCACGCGTTTTCAAACGACGATCTGCTAATACCAAATCGTGAACTTTATAGATATTTTCTTCAGTGACAGCAGTTGACAGCCGTTTGCTGCAAGGGTCATCTTCCACACTCTCTCTGCCAGATTTAAAAAGGGCTGTCCGCTGCAAGGGTCATCTTCCACACTCTCTCTGCCAGATTTAAAAAGGGCTGTCCATTTTTTCACAGTGGTGTGTGAAGGAGCAGACTCTCCCAAAACTTCATCCATGTCAACTTTGATTTGAAATAAGGTCAACCCTTTTTTCATCAGGTATTTTATGACCGCACGAGTCTCCGTCTTCTCCATTTTTGACAAAGCATGTGCACACTGACTATCTGCTAAGCTGCCGTGACAAAACTTTATGACAAATCAAGCGGTAATTGGTATCGTATCTCTAGCAAAGATGGCTGAATTATTCCCACCAAAAATAAAATTGATTGCAGCGCTGCATATAGGCAAAGCTGCAAACTTTCCGAACAGCCCTCGTATATATTGTAGAAATGGGTTCATTCAAATGCTTACTATTTCACTGATTATAACTATGAAATAATCAAATTATTACAAAAGTTGCTTCTAGCCCTTGATATAATAATATCAATTAGATTGGTATATATAGAATTGGTATATATATATATATTTATTGGTATATATACTGTTATATTGGCATCTTCATCTTTATATTGTATAGTTTTAGGCATAGTTTTTAAGTTCACCTTACTTTGTATAATTTTTAATATTCCACCTACTTTAGATAATACTTACTGATGATGCTTACTACTCACACCATTACAGTGGTGTCCTCAATTTATATATTGTATAACTTTAAGCTTAGTTTTAAGTTGACCGTTACTTAGTTTAATTCTATTATGGCATTACCATTAACTAACACCAACTGATGAGGGACTGTTTTCTGTTAGAAAACAGTCCGAAATGCATTTTGGGTTTTCATTTTCATACTTATGTAGTAACCTTTTGTGTTTATTAAATTTTTTTCACTTTAATCTCTGAGCGTTTGTGCCCATCATTTGGTCTGATAAGCCCTCACTATTATCTGCCTCACGGTTGTGGATATTTTAATTTAATTGATATTATTGTATCAAGGACTAGAAGCAACTTTTGTAATAATTTAGTTACATTTAATAGAATAATGTTCATTATCTGCAGATCCATTTACAATTAATAGAATTGGTGTTGCTTTAATGAAAACAAAGTATTTTGAAGTATGGAGTGAATAGGGTTTGGTTCTAGTTAGAACTTTCTCCTGCTTCTGTTGTAAATACAGCTTTTGACTTTAATCATTTAAACCAGAGTATTATTTCTATTACTTTTAAATATTGATATTTTCTGAAGATTTGAATTTTATGAATTGAATATCAAATTCCAAATTGAGTCTAATGGCTAAGATTTAACAGATTTAATTCTAGAGATTTAATTTCAGAAACATGAATATTAATTGATATATTTGTTTATTCAAATCCATGATCTTGTATTTATCAAATAGCAAAATAGTTAACAAAATAAATTTTAATGATTGATCAAATTTTTATTTTATATTATTAACATAAATACAAAATATTTTTTAATAAACTACATTTTAAATTTTATCACTATTTTTTATAAGTAATATTTCACATTAAAAATTTTATTGTTTTTAGGTTGAACAACAGTTATTAGACAAAGTATGGCCTCGATTACGTGTATTGGCCAGATCATCTCCCCAGGACAAATATACACTAGTAAAAGGAATTATCGATAGCAAATTACATACGAATAGAGAAGTCGTGGCCGTAACGGGGGATGGCACAAATGATGGCCCAGCATTGAAAAAGGCTGATGTTGGTTTTGCAATGGTATCTAATGCATTTTATATTATAACAGTAATTGTGGATAAATAATTATAAATTATTAATTAGTTCTGTTCATAAATTATATGAAATCATAATAATTTAATAATTTACTTGGATTATTTGAAAAATAAATTAACAGGATTTGATGTTAAAATATTCTGAATGTTGACAATTTTTGATGGTGTTTATGTGTCTGGTGGACAAGAATGACTTCACAAAACGTTAGTAGTGAAAAGTGCTATATTAGTAAATTACTGTAAAACAAAGTGTATAAAGTGAGTATGCCCATGTATCATATTCTTTAAAGTCATTGGAAAAAGTAGCTGTCAATGAAAAATCCAGTATTCATTAAGACTGACTCCAAAGAATTTAAATAAATGAAAAAAAATCAATAAGGGATAAAAACAGACAAACCAAATAGTAATATTTTGAAATAATAAACATTAGACTTAAACATTAGTTGTTTAAGAGTACATCATGTTAAGTTTTATTTGTATATATAACATAAAAAATGCAGAAAAGAACAAGTTTATTATCAAAATTTTTTTAATAAGATCATTCCTCAGTACACAGATATTTACTTCAAGGAATTTTACATTAACAGAACAAAAATATTTTTTTTTCTGTTACACTATTTTTCATCATTTGGGTAAGTATATCCATATAATATAAATTTATTAAATATTTTCATCTTAAATATATAATTATGATGCAAATAAAACAATTAAAACTTATTGTTTTCTCTATTTATTTCACATAGATTAGTCAATATTCAACTGTATGTGCAATAGCATCTTTTGTGGTTGACTATACTTATGGAACTCAAAAATGTGTATAAACAGTGTTTGTGGCATCCATGCCAAAAAAATTTTATGGCATGGTTGCGCAAACACTGTGTTTATACATTATTTTGAGTTTCATAAGTATAGTGTTATAGGTGGGACTGTGGAGTCTGAAGGAATTTCTGGCCCGAGGAAAAATGTGTCGACTTTGACCTGGCATTTTAAATTTAATTTAGTTTTTTTTATTTAAATGAAAGAAAATTTATTTTATATTTAGTAATTTTTAAAAATGTTTTTATATTTTGTTATAATTCATTTATTTTAAATACAAAATGCAACAATTTAATTTATTAAATATGTATCAATAGTTTTCTTTGTAGTGTTTGTGTTTAGTAGTTAAATTATCTTGACCCAATTGAATTTGAATACTTTTGATTTATTCCTTTATTATCCCTGCTCTAAATAAGTACTTCATTTTTCTGAATGAGCCAGACTAATTGATCAGAGTATATATTTTTCTTTTCTGAACAAGAGGCTGAAGTAGCTAGATTGCACACTTTTTAGTTGCACTAACTTTTCTGGAAAGGTGAAATTGAAATGCAATAGATCTAGAATAAAGATATGTAGATGTAGAATTTTATCACTCCCCTTTTTCCTCTTATTAAATATTTGTTAAAAATTAATTTTTTTATACAAATAAAATATTAATGTAAGTTAAATATTAAAAATACTAACTATAAAAGTATTTGGATAAATGCCTGGGGTTCCTTTCAGAGTTCAGAGTAGGGTAACCCCCTGTGAGTGCCTCTGCNGAATTATTACTTTTAGAAGTAATAAAATCTCTTTTTAAAGACTTGATTTAAAATAAATATTTTCATATTCACCTTTTCTTCAAAAATTCACAGCATGCTTCACGGACTTTTTGCAATTGCAGAAAAGAAGCGCCAACAAGTAAAGACTGAACATTTACAGTATTTATTCGTATTTTTCCACTATAAGCAAAATCAATCAATGATTCCAATGCTCTAGAAAAAAAAAATAATAGTTTAAATAATAAAATATTTCTTACTTTAATAAATCACTTAAAAAAAAGAATAACTGAAAAGACTTGCAATATTTTACTAATTTGATATATACAAAACACTTCTTTTGAACCAAATTTCTGAAGGTATGTTAACTTAAAACAAACTGAGATTAAATATAGCATATGCAGTACATGAATCATCTCATATTCTTCCTTTGTAATTAGGTAATGTTATCTAAATATATAAAATTACTTGTCCTGACTGACTGAATGACTGATTCTTCATCGCCCAGAGCAAACCACTGAACCTAAAGAGGTAAAATTTGGTACACAGTTAGGGTATGTCATGAAAACGCACACTAAGAAGGGATTTTTCGAAATTCCTCTGCGAGGGAGAGGGAGAGGATTAAGGCTTAACCGGAAGAATGGCTTCTACTGTACTATTTCAGATGCGATTTTTTGTTTTCAACTACATTTAGTCTTCATTGAGTACTTAGGTGTATTAAATTGATAACATTTCAGACATTGTTATAAATATTTTTATCTTTNTTATATTTGGTATATATACTGTTATATTGGCATCTTCATCTTTATATTGTATAGTTTTAGGCATAGTTTTTAAGTTCACCTTACTTTGTATAATTTTTAATATTCCACCTACTTTAGATAATACTTACTGATGATGCTTACTACTCACACCATTACAGTGGTGTCCTCAATTTATATATTGTATAACTTTAAGCTTAGTTTTAAGTTGACCGTTACTTAGTTTAATTCTATTATGGCATTACCTTTAACTAACACCAACTGATGAGGGACTGTTTTCTAACAGAAAACAGTCCGAAATGCATTTTGGGTTTTCGTTTTCATACTTATGTAGTAACCTTTTGTGTTTATTAAATTTTTTTCACTTTAATCTCTGAGCGTTTGTGCCCCTATAATTGTTATCTTTAGGTCTTCAGTAAAATGTCAGATCTAAGACATTTAGATATTTCCATAATAACTTTTCTGAGTTATACTTTGTTGTATAGCCAAAATATAATTGATTTAAACAAATGTCAAAGTTTATGCCAAACTTTGCTTACAGTAAGGCTATATAAGTGCTTTCATTATAAATAAATATATTTAATCACTAATAGAAATTTGTGAGTTGAACAGATAGTAGAGAAGCAGTATGAAAATACTTAATTTGATTTCCATTGTTTTTAATTGTTACAGGCTAAATGCACTAGCACTTACAAGCAAACATATATAGTGTATCTATAGGCTTTTTAGTAAGTATTTTTTTATAATTTCTATGCATGATCATAGATTTAAAGCCTTGAATTTATGACATT
>NW_019384445.1:29666-97883 GCF_000671375.1 Centruroides sculpturatus | reverse complement strand
ATTAAATTAATAACATTTCAGACATTGTTATAAATATTTTTATCTATTTCGATTTTAAAAATGTTCGAACCGTTTTAAATTCGAATTTGTTATTGCATATTGGTTTGATTATAGAATGATTGTAAATGTTCCAGAAAATTGATCAAATTGAAAATAGTTCGTTTGATTCTCAGCAATTCTCATCATTCTCAGCGGTAGGTGTTATATAACAATTACTATGGTTGTTGAAATACTGAATATAAATAGGGTTTGCTTGAAAAATCCTCGTGAGCAAAGCTGCGATAACAGCTAGTTGTATATAAAAAAACACAAGTTATTTAAGTCTTTACATATCAAAATCCAGTTCTATATCATCACAATTTCCTTAAAAATGCCTTTAAGCACTTATTTATTAGTTCCTATTATCATAAACATTTCTTATTTGTTATCCTTGACCAGTTAACAACAATTATTTATTTGTGCGTCACGTTGCATAGTGCCAAAATTGCCATTTGATCATATTTTTATTAAAGTGGCAATAAAAACCCTAGTTTGCTTATATAAACATTCAGCATGAAATTGAATCACAAAGCACACTTCAGGAAAAACAGCAAAATGTCCAGTTCCTGTGCAATGGGAGTCACCACGCCTCACAATGTCGTGACGTCACACGGTAAGTTTGGACAGGAAAGCAGAAAGTGACATTAAGAACTGAATGCAGTTTTCATGAAATGCCTCCAACTATTTATTAATCTATTACATCTTAACTATGTGCTAAACAATATTTATATATCTAGTTGTTACATACTTTGAATTAATTAAAATTAATATTTTATTATAACCGCATTATGTATCTTATTAAAATTTTTATATTACATGTGAAAAAAATGATAAGATTGCTATTGTATATTCGAATATAATTTCATACATGTGTACTCCCAATGGAAGCACCGTATTGTCGAATAAGGGACAGTTTCCATGGCAAAAATATTTGAATCGTGTAAAGCAGCCTGATTATATGCATTCATGCAGGCACTTTACAGAGCACCAACCTCACACTGTTTAGCTCATGGATGCTACAAACCAAAATATCATATAACGCTTTCAATGATTCTATCCAGGACTGACACAGCTACCCTATCATCAAATGTCACCTCACGCCATTTCTCTTTAAGTGTTACAAACATAAAGGAAAAAAAATCCAGAAAATCACATGACCAGCCTGTATGCAAGGTGTGAACCCATGACCAACTAATAACTAGATAACTATCAATTAAAATGGTTAATGGTATTTTACATATTAAAAATACATGTAAGAAACTAAACTCACATCACTGTTATTTCCAATCATCAATTTATTCCTGAAAATTAGACATGATGGAGATGTGAAGACATATTTAGTTTCTTTCATGTATTAGTAATAATATCAGTAGAGTAGAGCATCGATTATCCGAATGTCAATCAACCGAAATGTCAATTAACCGAAAGCTTTCCAGTCGGCAAATTTAAATTTCTGCTAGTGCTGTAGCGCTGCAATTTGACTGTCTTGGGCTAATCCAATATTACTTTTGTTGGTGTGCGTATTTTAGCTGGCAGCACTGGCACGACCATGAGAGGGTACTTAAGGACATGCCAGGATTTGAATGAATTTCAACATGGGATAAGTTAATATATTTTTTCATACATAATCGGTTATCCGAAAAATCGATTTTCTGAACAATCCCAGTCCCAACTGATTCGGATAATCGATGCTCTACTGTAATTGAAAGCAACAAAATATCTATCATAAAACTATTTTCTGATGTATATAAGTTAAATATATTTATGATTTTCCATCAATAATTAATTTGATAAAGATATTTATCAATTTAATAATTTTAATGTCAATAAAAAATTCAAAAGATGAAAAACAATAGTGACAAACTTAAACTTTTACCTGTTCTTCACTCATTACATGAATCTCATCTCTGGAAATAATTTCTTGTACATCTGNATTTGTTCATTTTAACTAGATTACAGGTGATAGCTGGTGTTTTTATTTTGGATATTCTTCATATCTTGTTAATTCTAAGCAATCATCATCCACTTTGAAGAAGAGATGGAAGAATTTTCAATTCAAGAGGATATATGCACAATTGGAACCTATTGAAAATGATAACTGAAAAGCTTTAAGCTACATTTATTAACAAAATCAATTGTTGATAGCATATAGATACAAGCCACATTATTGCATTTAGCTAGACTGGAAGTATAAGACATATAATCATAGCACACCCAGAAGAGTATCAAGGAGTCTTGGCATCCTCCAAAGAAAAGGGAAAACAAACACTAGAAAATAATCATCCAACCATCAGCAAAATTAATTGGGCAGAAATTATGCTACAAATATTAATTAGAAATGCCATTACTAGAACAACTAGCAATAGACATTAACGTTCTAGTCATAATTTCTAATTAATATTCATTGCATAATTTCTGCCTGATTAATTTGGCTGATTATTAATACATTGGGTTCTTGGGATGTTTATAAAAAGTAGAAAATTTTCCAAAAATCTTTCCTTAATTAAAATTGTTTTGTTTATTTATTTAAAATTGTGTTGTGTTTTCTATTTCTACACTACTTATGAACAATGTACTACATACAATGGGAATTTTACTGAATTTGTATAAAAAACTTTTTATCCATTCAACTTGGCTCTTGCCAAAATTAAATCCTGAGTGAACCATTGCATATAATACATGTTAAATACACAGGAATTTAAAGGAAATGCATATGAAATAACAAAACGTTTTTGCCACACAAAAGGTTTATTTTTCATACTTTGACACAAAATTTAGGTTAGACGGTAATAAATTTGTGATTACATTAAAGCAGGAAACAAATAATTCTGCTTTAAATGACTATAAAAATGAAATGATTAGATTATTGAGGTATTCTAACAATTTACAACAACAGCTACTAAAGATAGGTACAGGTTTGACATTATAAAGAGCTATTGAATTATGGAAAATGTTTAATAAGCAAGCACAAATGATAATGATACGGTTAAAAAATCAGATAGAATAAATCATGTGGAGGGATAGTGCAGATGGGAAGAGTAAATGAAAATAATTCTGAAAAAATTTTATACAGATATGTTATTGATGCAATTGCACTGGATATGTAGCAAGAATTGCTCAGTATTTTCATAGATCTGCAACAAATGTGAAAAAAAAGCATTTAAAAATAGCTTGAAGATCTAAAGTTAATATAGCAAAAGATTTAAATAAAGATATGAAGAGACATATCAGACAATTTGAGAAGGAAATAAGAAGTTAAAAGCCTCAGAAAAAAAAAAGTGTTATGCTTTCATCATTAATGTTGAAGGATAAATTCTCATGATTGGGGAAACAGAGAAAATAGATGTTATTCTAAGAGGAATTAAAGTACAAATAATTATTGATTTGGTGTCTGCTTGTAACATTGTGGATAAAAATATTCTTTTTAAGTTTTCAAAGTTTCTAAAAAACTTTTTACACATACAGAAATAAAAATCCATTGAAAATTCTAGAAGCTTTTATGCCATTGATCTAGCCAGTCACTAGAGAGAAAGAAACTCGAGCAGAAGTCATTGTCAGGAGAACCACTGTTAGGAAGAAGCAATAGATCTGGAGATATTTAGAATTGGTTCAATAAAGGCAACAGGATGCAGAGATTTCATAGAAGAATATAACATTTTCAAAATGCAGAAATGCTTAATGTCTTTATCAATTGGGATTTTCAGTTAAAAATTTTTAAGATAATTTCTCGAGTAGTTCAGAGGTAACTGTATAATTTCAAAGAAATACAAATCACAATACAGATAGAAAGATATTGAGAGAACTGAAGATACAACACCATCACAGGTTACACTAGTTAATATGTACAAAGAAAGACAAGAAATAGAGAATGGGCTTGGAACATGCAAATAAATCTGTCATTCAAACTATTCTTAGAGAATGATACCTAATTCCAATGAGTGAGAAACTTCTCCAAAATTTGAATGGATCAAAGGTGTACACTAAATTGAATTTAAAATGGAAATATCATCAATTTGAATTAGAAAAGAATCATGTCAGATAACAATCTTTTTACACTTACACAAAATTATTAAAGTTTGGGATTAGTTGAGCACCAGACATTTATCATACAATAATGACCTACATCAGGGATGGCAAACCTTTTTGAGTCCACGTGCCATGTAGTAAGCACAATTATCTTTAAAAATATCTATGCATACTTAAGTTTTGTACAGGTAACCCCCCGTATAACATGGTAGTTACGTTCCAAAAACTTGCCGTGTTATGCGAATCCGTGTTATACGACACAAAGAATTAATACGAAAAGGAGGGTTAGGTTCCAAAAATTAAAAAACATGCTAGTATATTTTCATAATTAAGATAAATATCTTCATTAAAATTTTTTAAAGTGACACATATTAATATAAATTAAACAATGTTTTCTTCGTCATCACTAAAAACACTATTAATTAACCGAGAGCGTTTTCTTTTTGGCAAGTTATCCTTATCCTCTGAGCATTTTTCTGCATTATCTTCAGATCCATGCTTTACCTTTTGCAAAATGTATGTAATTTTAGATTGCTTGCTTCTAGTTAAAAGGTCTTTATAAATTTCCTTATATGGTGCTAAGCACTTATGAAGAATAAAGCAAGTATGGAATAAGGGAAAAACATTCGGCAACATCAGAAGCAGAAGCGTCGCGATCTGGCAACATTGAAACAAGTTTCGAGAAGGACCACGTGTATTGACAGAAGGCGAGAAAAAAAAATTTACATACTTAAGTACTAATAGTTCACGAAAATTATTATTTTCGTGAACTATTAGTACTTAAGTATGTAAAAATTGATTACATTTCCTGTTGTACGAGGGTTTTACTCAATTCTCGAACCGTGTCAGAGTAAATCCGTGCTATAAAAGTACCATGTTATACGAGGAATGGTACCAATTCTCGAACCGTGTTAGAGTGAATCCGTGCTATAGAAGTGCCGTGTTATACGGGAGTTACCTGTACTTCAAATAACAATATTTAAAATGAAACAAACACGTGCTTTAATTGGAATAAATGTAAAGAAGCTGATTAAAAAAAGATGATCAAATGATAAACTGAAAATATTATTAAAACAGATGGGTGATAAACCGTAATCATATGACACGTTACAAGCTGATTGCTTCTCCCAATGTGCCATTTTAAGTATACATGCTATAAGTTCACCATAACCAGTTTAAGCATTAATAAATGCAATGAAAACATGAACAAATGTTAAAAATTATTATATTATTTCTTATAAAAAAATATTCTAAACAGATTTTCTTCTAAAATGTTAATTTTAAAATTGTTATGTATTTATTTTTATTAATATAATTAATAAAATGTTGTTGCTTACCCTGCATCTATACCTTGAATAGTTATCTCTTTTTGCTTGCTTTCTATCATGTCATGAGTGAACATAGCATGAAAATACGGGACAGTTGCCGCTAAAATAATTCTATGTGCCGAAAAGATTATGTTGTCAACCTAAAAACAAATAACAACTTCATTACTAATCTTTCCAAACCTATCAATTATAGCACATAAAATAAAGCTACAAATCATGTAATATTAATATAATTTTATAATTAATATAACATAATATAATTTTATTTCATGTTTAGTGAATCATTTGTCATAAAAGATATAGAGAAATTAAATATATGTAATAAAATTTTTATTGCATATGTTATTTATAGAAACATTAAATGCAAACTTTCTGCAAAAATAAATAAAATAATAACATTTGTATTTTCTTACGACTTATAACAACTTTACTACTGTAAACACTGCAATATATTACAGAAAATATATAATTTAAATGAAAATTAGAATCAAATAAACTACAAGTTAAAAAATCAAATGCATATTATTCTGACCTCATCGCATTGCCGGGGTGCAATTTTTATTTATATTTTAATTTAAAAACACTTTTGATCCAAACCAGAAGTTCATATATAATTAATTAGGACCACCAGCACCAAAGCTTTTAATCTTCCAATTTTAGCAATTATCTCATCAATAGTCATTCACACACATTAGATAATAATATCAAAATTAATGACGTGGATATCATCTAAACTTTATTATCAACAATGACGTCACTAGTAAGAAGAAACCTTTGTAAACAGTGACGGTGTCTGAATATCTGCTAACTGACGTTCCATCCGACCTTATTGTACCTGAAGAAGGCCATTCAAAACAGCCGAAGATGTTTGTACTTAGTGATTAAACTGCTAGAAACAAAGTGTGAAAGGTTTGTCTNTAAAATTCCACATAGAGATCCAAAGTCATTTGAAGATATATTGGAATTACCAAAGGAAGAAAATCTAAAATGGGAAAAAGCAATGAGTGAAGAAATTAATTCCCTAAAAGAAAAGGAAACTTGGAAATTAGTTGATTTACCACAAGATAAAAGAGCAATAGTATGTAAGTGGGTTGTCAAGACAAAGTATGATGAAAATGGAAGAGAAACAAAATGCAAAGCGAGATTAGTAGCAAAAGATTATGATCAAAGATTTGGAATTGACTTTGATGAAACATTTGCACCAGTTGTTAAACATACAACTATTAGAGCAGTTTTAGCTGCAGCTGCATATAAAGGAATGAAATTACATCATGTTGATGTTAAAACTGTAATTTTAAATGGAAAATTAAGTGAAGATGTTTACTTGACACAACCTATAGGATTTGAAGAAAAAGGAAAATAAGGAAAAGTATGCAAACTACAAAAGCTATTTATGGTCTTAAACAAGCTGCCAAAGCATGGAATGAGGCAATAGCGACAACTCTAATTAATCAAGGTTTTAAACAAAGCAAAGCTGACATCTGTTTGTTTACCAAGGGTAAAGGGAAANATTCAGAAACCATAAAAAGATATAAAATAAGTTTTTTTTTATATCACTTATAAAAATCAGTCAAAAACAATTATATACATCAATTATTTGTCAAAAATGTGTTTTTTTTTTTTAAATGAAAAGTTAATTTTGGTATCATTAGTCACATAAATATATATAAATAAAACTGAATCCAGCAGAATGCATGGTTATATACAATAACAAGTGTGTACATTCAGTAATTTCATACTACTAAAAGAGAAAATGAGCCTAGTTGAAAACCAGGAGGGCAACTGGACTCTGTCATCCAGAGAAAACTAATATTCCAGTGTCTCTTATCTTGTTCTGAAGGTTTAGGACATTGCAATAGTCAGTCCAATAACCACTAATCTGGCTTCTCCTTTCACTCTTTCCATTTGGCTCCCCCTTACCCGGCATCAGTTGCAGTACATGAAGTCATGAAGTAAGAAGATATTATACTAGGCTACTCTGACTTTTATCAGTGGAAAAACTAAAGTAACAATTTTCTTGTAAATAAATTTAATTTCATTTTCAAAAATAATTTATACTTTTTTGCATTATGAAAGCATCAGAGAAACAAAATAAATTGAAATATCTATTCATCAGATGTCAATCTTCACAATTTCTTTACAGAAATATCTGCGAAGGGTAGGGTGCACCAGGTTCAACTAAATATATGAAAGAACACAATATTATTATTGGGCTTCAATTTTCAAATTTCAGATCTATACATTCCCACTGTCATCTGTCTNAAACAAAATCTGCCAGTCAAAATTATAGAAGATAATCAAGCAACAATAAAACTTTCACAAAGTGAAAAACACAATTCAAGACTAAAACACATAGACACAAAGTATCGTCACATCAGAGATCTACAAAGAAAGAATATAATTAAAGTTGTGTATTGTCCAACGCAAGAAATGGTTGCTGACATTTTTACAAAGCCTCTGCCAAGACTTCGATTTTGATCTCATAGACGTGCTTTAATTAAATATGCAGTCATCGTGTTCAGAGTTAGTGGGGGATGTTAGACGTCTGTGTTTATTAACAACTCCTCAACTATAGTGCTCGCGAGAAGAGTGCGAGATCTCGTCCCGTTATTTAAAAATTAATATCCCTGTTTTGTTAGTTTCGGTTTTCTTCTTTTCTCTGTGCAGTCAACTGCTTTGTGATTTATGTCCATAACAATAACTTCAATAAAGTATTTTTTGAAAACNTTTATATCGATAATTTCACTTATGATTTAAGACACTAATAAAAACGAAACAGTGATCTGTCTGTTTTGTACTTATCGAGTAAGTGTAACGTTGTTTTTTCAGTAAGTCGTTGTTAAAAATTACACGTTTTTCACCACAAATCTTCCGTGGTTAAGACAACAAACAGCGTTTGTTTCGGGAAAATTGTGTAACGAAGGCGATTTTTGTGTTTTGAAGATTATTTTTTTATTTGTTATCTTGTGATTTTCCGAAACGACGAAACTAAATCGTACTCGTTTAATATTACCACCTTAAGGCCTTGTCGTTTGTCAACGAATATTAAAGAGGAAACAATGCTTATTGCATTAATGTTTGACAATATGTGTTTTCATAACTTAGCATAGTAACACACAAATGTGTGAATGCGAGAGCGGAAACAATTCTATCGATAATTTGTTCATTTTATTTATCACATGTGGGTACAGTCTTTGATTTTCCCATTTGATTAATCATTTAATGTAATATTTTAGCTACAAAACAGACCAAAAGTCGTCGAATTTCGTTGGAAAGAGAATTAGAAGTTTTCTTAAATAGTTGTCATCGCACGTATTTGACAAACATCTGGTTTCTTTCGTCACTTGTATGTCCTATCAGATGATCAGAATACTAAAATCCGATTGGTGAAAACGTAAGAATAAAAAGGGAAAAAATTCACGAGTTCGTGGTAGTATACATCCAAGAGAATTTGCCATATTAACCGCAGTCTATGACCAGAAAGAACCTGCCGTACTAATATTAGAAGATAGTGTTGCTTCGATTTTCTAGCATTCATCTCGCATTCTTCAAGTTTGAACGAGAGAGGTACGAGTATTATCACTATTTTTAACCGATTGTAAACTCTTCCTCTCTCTGTGGTTTTAAAGATGTATTTTAGATAGGCTCGATTTTCGATAGGTTGTATTATGTACCTCGATTTATGTATCTCTTTGTTTATTTCATTGATTAAACCCTTATTGTTATTTGTTAACCTGTCTTATTCCTTCTATTAGTTAAGTACGGGCATTCAACCCGCTACTATCGGAACTTACTCGCGACTCTTCCCGCACGATAGAATATAGCCCCCCGTTACATTTTCCTTTTACATCCTCTTAATCCTTTTAAATAGAACGACTTTCTGCACTCTTTCTGATGGATTACGTTACGTAGTAAATGTTTATTATACTGATTGACATAATGATACTTACGTCGACGAATGATGTCACATTTTTAGATTTAATTCCCGTGGCTTTAAATCCTCGAATAGCACAACACAGTTAATTATAATTAAGACACGACGTTACGCGATTTTCAGTGAAGCTAATCACAAGATATTAGGTATTATAATAGTATACAAAAATGATATATCATTTTTAATGAATGCGTCAATATTAAAGGAATAGTCTCATTTGATTTCGCATTTTACTTTCCCGGTTGTTTTGTACAGATAACGAGGAAAAATATTGGAATTGTGCCAAAATCACCCTTCAAATTTTTTGCAAATCACTATGTTTTGAGACTTCCTAAACCAAGAACATTCTCATAATTATACTTTCTATAATGACTGTCGTTTAATTCGATCTAATTATATTTCAACTATCCGGGCAAGTTTAAAATTGCACGTGTGAGCCATCTGCACACATATCCATACATAAAAAAAAAAATCCACGAAATGTTTTGCATTTCTCAACGTTTTAAGCTGTCGTAAATACAAAAATGTAAAAATTACGTTGAAGGATACTTTTTATCATACGTTTTCTCTGTTATAATAACAGCAAAAGTGACGTTTATACTACGTATTATTTATTTTATCAAAATTATTTATTGTAAAAATCTCGTTCGAATGTCCTGTTCCGAAGGGGATCTGCAATTCACTTCAAACGATGGAAAGTATATTCCAAATTATTCCATTTATATCGATAATTTCACTTATGATTTAAGACACTAATAAAAACGAAACAGTGATCTGTCTGTTTTGTACTTATCGAGTAAGTGTAACGTTGTTTTTTCAGTAAGTCGTTGTTAAAAATTACACGTTTTTCACCACAAATCTTCCGTGGTTAAGACAACAAACAGCGTTTGTTTCGGGAAAATTGTGTAACGAAGGCGATTTGCCGATCGCTTTGAAGTATGGGAAATGCTTCATTTCCTCACACAATTCACACAATTTAAACATTTTTGTTAGGAATACTTACACATTTTTCCTGATGCCTCCTCTTATGGAATAATGAAGTGCATAATATTACATTTAACTGGTGAGTAAATCTAAGAAATCTTTAATAGTAAAAAAATTGAATGCTTTCAATCAATTGTTGTAAACAAACAGGTATAAAAAAATTCAATTCAAAGATGACAAACAAAATTAGCACAAGACAATAAATCATTGCTTGTTCAGAATCAAATGTCCATGAAAAATTTTTTCACTTAAATGATGTATTTGGATGCAATTTGAAAGAGATTGTAGATTTATAAATTTCGGTTGTCGTGCGTTTGTTTGTGTGTGTGAATTAATGTTTGTTTATCACTCTTATTACTGTTCCCCCTTATTCTCGAGAATGGAGTTAAATAAATGATAATGAAAAGATGAAATACACAGCGAAAAGGAAGGAAGCCTCCATTAACTATATATTAACTTTCGGTTTGTAACGGAAAGTATGATAATTTGATTAAAATATTTCCTCTAAAAAAAGTTGGACAGATGACTGGCACTACACTCACAGGAATAGCACGATGCACAGAAAGATACGTGATTAAATTATCATAATATTTTAAGCTAAATATATTTAAAATATGATTTAATATCACAACCCGGCAGTGTGACGATGTCACAATATAATAATTGCTCATAATAACTATTTATTTAATTACTGAAAATTTTATGTCTGAAGAATTCGTCTGCGTTACGTTCGTGTTACGATTGTGTTACTACTGCTTGACTTTTGTATTGAAAATAGTTTAGTGGCTCACAACGTATCAATGCGCTACGTTTACAAAAGACTTTTAAATGCCTTTTATAAGGTTTAAAATTTTTATACATTTCAAGTGTTAAAAAATTCGAACCTTTTGGAAGGTGTAAAATATTATGCAATTAAATCCAAACACAAAATTCGTGAAAAGCATTTTTACTGCTCTGTTGTAAAGTAAATAAATACACTAAACGCTTTAAAATATAATTTTAAAGAATTTCTTACCAAAATTAGTATATTATTTTCGACACAGTGACATTAATCAATCTAAACGAAAAGGGTCTATGTCACATGACAAAGCTGGAAGACGGCATTGATCGTTCACACGTAATAAATCACAGTAATATAAATTGCAAAAAAGTTCAGTTGTTTATAACAAAAGTAGTATGAAAACGTTTTAAGAATATAGAAAAGAAAAGAGCTGAAAGAAATCAGACGTGTGTCAACATTTGCAGGTCGCCTTCTATTTCTATTATCTAGCATTGACCTTTTCTGGCCAGGCTGATCATGTCTATACTATTGAAGCGCGGATTATCATATAGATAAGAATCTAGGATACATGAAACATTGTATTATGAACAACTATTTCGTTAATTTATAGATTTTATATTTTCGGAAAGATAATATTTTGTTCTTTTATCGTTTTTCGACAATCATTCTTATACCGAATTTCGGACGAAGAACGACGTCAGCAGATTCGAAAATCTTATCTCTATGGTCCAAAGACTTCACCCGAAAATGCCGAATAACGTCGGCTAAAATTGTCTTCATCTCCATCATGGCGAATCTTTGACCTGAAGAAAGGTAAATACGTCAGAAACACAGAAAAGCTTTTGTTTGTGTCGCGGTTACTCACCTATGCAATTGCGTGGACCGGCAGAGAACGGTATAAAAGCAAAAGAATGACGGTTCTTGCAGTTTTCTGGCAAAAATCGATCCGGATCGAACACTTCGGGATTTACGAACACCGTTGGATTATGATGAATACCATAAATGTTTATTACAAGAGATGATTTTGCTGGTACGATATAATTACCTGAAAGGAAATTCAATTGTTATCAATGAATTTGAAGCTGTTGCTGTAAATTTTTTATTGTAAATGCGATACATACCCACTTTCAAATCGAATGGATTTTTTCTCGCTATAAAAGTTGCTGGAGGATAGATCCTGAGTGTCTCCTGAAATTACTTACATATTTCAAAATAGTTGTCGAGTATTTGATATCATAATTGTTTTTTTGTATTTACAAACAAAATTCACAAAATATAAAAATTGTTAGTTGCTCTTAAATACTTTCTGTTAAGATACCAAAAAGTTTCTATTAATATAAAAAAGAAAATATTCGAAATACATGTCATAGATACATAAGTATATAGAGCTAAAATTGGACAATAGTAATAGTAATAGTTTCCTTATCTTTTGTTTCTGATTAAGAGTAAAAATCTATAAACGTAGCACCTGTTTATTACACCTGTCTACACCAAAGTGTATATAAAAAGGCCAGGACATGCTCCAGTGATTCTATATTACGTATATAAGTACTCAAAACTTTAAACAATGTGTTATTGTGTGGCAACGAATTGTAAAAGTAAATCTACAGACGTTCGATTGTTTAGATTTCCTGCAAATAAATAGAGGAAAGCAAAATATTAGCGTAGACATCAACGGATGGTTCATGATGCAGTTCAAACAGTTTAACTTTATAACCAATCGTGCTTAAAAAAATAATTATAAATTTGTTATATTATACTATTATATTCTTTATTATACTTTAAATTTCGTTTTATGTTATTGCACTAGTTTTAGCACCTATTTAATTAGTTTCAATCACGACAGCCTCAAACATAGAATCAAATATGGATGATTGTTTCTTTTCAACTATTTGATGAAAACGTTACATAAAATTGGGGTTGCGTAATCACCCGAAATTATTATTATATTTTTGACTAGAAATCACTGGATTAATGCAATTTTAGTATAATTAATGACGTATAAAACTGACTGCTCGTACAAGTTTGCTTAAAACATGCGACTCAAAAAACTCCAAAATGGCGGTTCAAGAAGTAGGTCACGCGTGTCCTGATCTTCTTATATAGACCTTGGTCTACACCAGGGCTTCTTAAACATTTTTTATTCACAACCCCATTTATGATTGTGATATTTTTCGTGACCCTTAAAAAAATATGAAATAAAGATATATACAAATTTGCAAAAACGATAATGGTATACTACCACAGTTCACTCTTGTGTTACAATGGAACGGAGACAACTGAATTTACTGTATAGAGACAACACTAAACTAGTTCACACTACAGTGTTGCTGGATTGTTGTCTCGCTGCATCAGAAGTGACACAAAGCGTGCCATTTTCAAACTCACACAAATTATTTTCAATATTTTGCATTAAAATCTCGCGACAACAAAATTTCGATAAGCGACTCTAAATGGGGTCGCGACCCATAGTTGAAGAAGCCCTGGTCTACACTGATAATGCTTACTGCTGGTAGAGTTATAACTACGTTTTCATAATTATACAGTACAGCTTTAAGCATTGTTTTAGGTTTAACTTTACCTTGTATAATTTTAAATATACTAAAGCCTTTAATTAATACCAACTGATGAAGGACTATTTTCTATCGAAAAATAGCATTTTCGACTATTTTCTATCGGAAAACAATCCAAAATGCATTCTAGGTTTTTCGTTTCCATTCCTATGTAGTCATTTTTGTGTTTACCAAACGCTTTTACTTTCCGGATCGTTTGCGCCCATCATCTGTCTGATAAGCCCTCACTATTCCCTACCTCACGGTTGTTGATAACTTAAATGTCTAAATTTCACCTTTCAACCAAAAATTTAAAAATAAATTGTTACCTTGACAACACATTCCAGATACTTCATTTTTCTAAGGTCTTCGGACATAATAGAACTATTCGTGTCTTTACCAAAAATTTCTTCCTGTTCCTGGTAAACTTTCTCTTGTATATCGGGATGCAATCCGAGCAAATAAAGAGACCAACTAATACCCATTGCACTTGTGTCGTACCCCTAACAAAAAAACAATTTTTATATACCCCGAATCTCTTTTTCTTAAATTAGTAAATGAAACTGATCTTACTGCGAACATGATTGTATCAACTTCTTCTCTGATATCTTCTTCGTTGAGACTTTTATCTGTTAAATGATGATAAAGCAGTAAATCCAGAAATGCTCGCCTCTTCTTTACTCCTGCAACTTTTTTCTCTTCTTGAAAGTTGTCAATTGTTTGATTGTCTTTCAGTTCTTCGATCAGTTTCTGTTTCTTTTCTCTAATTACCTGAGTTGTTTTCATACTTTAATTAATAACGTAAATAGTTTACAAATAAAAAGATATGTACTTGCCTTTCTGTCGAATTCGTGAATCGTGTGAATGTCTTTGTAAAATTTTTTCCCTAATGGACTAAGATTGAAAATGGGACTGAACCAATACCAAGGCTTCGTGAACCATTGGATAACTGCGGATGTTATACTGAATTATAAAGCACAAATGTGGTATATTATAAATGCTTCAAGTAATTGAAATATATTTTACATTGTTAAAAATATTTTAAAATTTTACTTTTAAACAAAATTACTTCTTTTTAAACCTCGTAAAATACCTTGAAGGTTTAGACTATTTACAAAAGTATGAAATTTTCGAGTCTATCTTAATCCTTGTAATACACTCCAGAAGTAACAGTTAACATGGGTTTTATTGAAGAATATACTTCTTAAAACAAAGATAAACAATAAGTAAAAAATTCACAAAGTTAAAAACGATCAAGTGTCAGCATTCTGTTTTAGGTTCTGACACTTTACATTAAAAACATGAAAAGGACAATGTTGTGAGAATGGAAAAAAATGGAAAGGACAATGTTGTGAGAAGAATTCTTTATGTTTTTTCTAGATTTTATCATGGCTAAAATCTAAAAAAAACATGTGAGATTTTATCTAGATTTTATCCATGCTATGAAAATCTTTCACAGTCATTTAAAATTACAAGGTCGTTTGTCGTCTTTGATCCATTGTCACCTATTGCAATTTTGACTACTCCTAATAGAAAAGCTGAGATTGTTGTACAATAATCGATAGAGAAACGAAAATCCTGATTACATGAAAATTAAAAAAAATAGCTAGAAAATCCTTAGGGTTATTCAAAAGCAAGTTATAAATAGTTTTGAATAGAAAAGTTCTATTCAGATTTATCATTAAACATTTCTTTTCAACTTACTCATTAACGGCAACTCCATAATCAGTGCCAGATCTGTCTTGAGTGTTGAATCGAACTCCCATTGCTGAATCTGTAAATAATAACAGTATATTTATAAAATAACATATTGAATTTGTACACTTTTCTTAGTAAAGTTGTCTGTTTTGACTGTAAGAAATTTCGAACATACTCGAACTCAATTTGAAAAAGTACTGAGAAAAAAAAAGGCTTTAACAAATTAGAAACGTTTTCTTTTTCATGATTATGAAGACGACACATTCCAATGTATTAATGCGTCAGAATATCGCTATGAAATTTCGCAATTGCAGTTGTACTTACGATCGGAAGTTTCGTTGGCTCTAATTCAGAATCTGTCGGTCCGTGCCTCATTATTGTTTTTTCTGCTATTGTTCGGTTCGTTGACCTCACGATGTGTTTGATTAAAACAGATTGTCTTATTTGCAAAATAAAAACAAAAACCAAATTTCTCGAAATGAAAGATAATGTTTAATTTACAATAACATTTCGAAATTGTCGTAATGAAGAGACAAGTTTAAAAAACACACTCTCAACTGCTCGTTCATTTTTCAGCACATTTTCGAATTGTAGTTTTTTTATAATACTGTATTCAAAAAAAAATGTTAAAAACATTTTTTACGCTTGTAAAAAGGTAATTTTCTCTGCAAGTAAACATTGCTTAATCAATTCTTACCTCCAATAATATCCAAAGTGCACAGACTGATTAGCTCGTCAATAAGAAACTCTTCATTTTGCTTTTTATTTTTCAACTTTTCAATTAAGATGTTTGAGTGGTCGTTGAAAATTCCTTGAAAGTCTTCGAGAATTCGAAAGTGAAATGCCGGAGTTAACAATTTCCTACGATGTCTCCACTTGTCGTTCGAACTGTTTCGATTGTAAATAAATAAATTACTTGTATTAATGTGAAATATTCGATGATTGTTTTACCTTGTTAGAAGACTGTTCCCAGCCACGGATGAAGAATATTATAAATCCAATCTTTGTTGATCACGGTGTTATTCTTTAGCACTTCCTGTATTAAATAATCAATTGTTAACGTGACAAAGCACTTATTACGTGACGAAGCAAGTATACCTGAACCACATCGGGGTGAGATAATACAATATAATTATAGCCACCCCAAGAAAGTTTCATCACTTTCTCTTCGATGAATCCCAAACACGCACAACTCAATAGTTGAATTATAACTAAAAAAATTTATTAAACAGGGCATTAACTTTTATTGATCGCTATTCGAAAACAAATTCGTAAATAACATTATATCGTAGCATATAATTTAATACCTTTTAATTATACTTACAGGTGCCACAAAGTTTCCGATAATCTTGCGCTTTTACTGGACAGAAAATCAAATTCCAAAAATAGGGCAAAGTGGTGGCTTTCGGTATTTCCTTCCTCGATTTGTTGTTGCTTTTTTTCTTCCTCATATACAGACCTGAATAAATATTGCAAGACCTGAATATATCTATTTAATTTTCAATCATAGCCACATTCTGTGTTGAATACGACTAATTTCACCGGCGTATTTTTCCGGTGGGAAATTCGGTATAATTTAACAAATTCATATTTTTCGGTTGAAACTAGAATGGGAAAATAAAACGGAGAATGGTAGACAAAGAATTTCGTTTGAGTTAAAATATAAAATTACGATCTGCTGTTACTATGGAAGAGCTGATAAGAACAGTTTGGTACAGGAAACCATTAGCCGCAATGCTCGTTGTATGTTAAATGGAAACAGCATTATAAGAGAAAGTTATTATTTTATGTTTCTGAATGTTTTTTTTCAAATACAAGTAGTTTAAAATGAAACATGTGCTACTTTTATTCTTCTTGATGTGCGTACATGATGTATTATTTAAATTCAACTATAAGTAATCGTCATTTTCATTTTGTAATTTTGCACAAATTTAAGCAAGAAGATTTTGGTTAGAAAGTTTCAATTATACATTTCCTGTCGGGGATTAAAGAAGAGTTTCANTCTCATAAAGTATTTTTCTGAGGTCTGTCTTATCAGGTAAATTACTGTACACAGTGTATTCATTAATTTTCATTTTCATGTATTAATAGTAAAGGCTTTGTGCCTTCATATAGTACGTACTTTTCCTTTGTTTAGGGTATTTGGGCAGTTTATTCTCTGTTGTATTCTCAAGCAAACAATACATACAAGTACAGTGTAGTATTTTCTGAGGAAGGACTCGCACTTATTCTTTTTAAACCCCATTCCCGATAACCCGGCATTTTCACAAACTCGGCCACCCTTCGGTCCACATTACGCCGCGTTTTCGGGACTCCACTGTATTATTTTTAAGTTATTAGAGACTTGGCGTCTGACAGAAAATGCTGTATTAATATCGGGTGTAATTGTTCGTGATAATAATGTTTTTTAATGTAGATATTAAATGTATCTATATTAATATTGCGTGAGTGGACTCATTTTATTCTTTAAATAAGATAATAATTGTTTATGTTGTTATGTTGTAGTCTGCTGCAAGAATATTGCATCAGACACAAGCATTCTAGTAAGTGTGGAACACAACATTGTATGGCAATGGGTCAGAAAATGACCCCGATAATTTTTACATTTCTGGACTCAAGACACATGAAAACGTCGAATAATGCAGAAAATAATAGTAGAAATAGAAAGCATTCTTGTGTTTCTCTGTCTGTTATTGTAGGCATGTATGCANGTAGAAATAAAAAAAAAGATTGTTGAATTTTTCTGTCTGTTAGTGTAGGAGTGTATGCAAGAATGATTTTGTTCACCCTCTTTGAAACTTGTGTTTTCTGTCGTAAATTTCTGAAATTTGGCAGGGACGTTTGTTTATTAGAGGGATATTAAATTTTAGTGATTAAATTTAGGGGATGGGTAAATTATAGAGTTCGTGCGTATCTCCCTCGGGATTCAGACATAATGATGATTTAAATAGGAATTTTTACTTCCTTTATCACAAAAGGTGACCTTTAATATATGGAAAGTTAATACATTTTGTTTTAGTTGCTTGTTTGTTTTTATTTTTACATAGGTTTCTTGGGTCATTAAGTTTGATTTCCCATTGTTTCAGCAATTTCTGCGGAAACCCTGCTAGAAGAAACTTCTTCCTTAATTCTATTAGATCTTTGTTTATATGTGCTTCTTGGCTTGTCCGGTTTATGATTTTTTCGTATTCCATTTTATATACAGGGTGTCCCAACGAAAACGAAACGACAGAGATATCGCGTTCGTCCAAGCAAATCGCTCGGACAGGTCGATTTTATTCTCAAGGGGGCGTCCGCAGATGGCGTGATGTCTTTTAACCAATGAGCGGTCGAGTCTTCAGATGTTGTCCGAGTAGCGTTCCTATGGCGACCAACATCGTCTGTCGAACGACTAAAAGCGCGGGAAAACGAGTGTGCCAGACGATTTTTATCCCGACAAAACAAATAATAATCTTAAATTCGAATTGAATCACTATGTGGTCAAGCTTAATGTGAACACTACAAAATACTGTATTATAACATTTGGAAACAGATAACACATTATCAACCTTAATTTTATGATCAACTTATTTTTCCTTGCATATGCGGTCTAGCTTAAAAGGTTTTTTTTATGTTTTTTAATAGTTTGTGTTACTTTATTTGAAATAAATGTTTGTTTAGTTAATAAAAAATGAATAAGTTTTTAAAAATTTTGTTGTCTGTTGTATTCAGAATCGCAAAAACTTCATTGCAGAAAATGTCCCCCTTGAGAATAAAATCGACCTGTCCAAGCGATTTGCTTGGACGAACGCGATATCTCTGTCGTTTCGTTTTCGTTGGGACACCCTGTATATTATATTTAATGTATGACGGGATTTTTTATTGATATCTTGATGTTACTTGATTAGATCTCGGTTTTTTGAATGTTCTATATTCGAGATGATGTTTTCATCTTGTTATTGTAATGTCTAGGTAGTTAATGTATTGTCTTGTTATATCTTCGGTCTCTATTTTAAATTTTATTGCTTTATGTATACTATTTGTCTGCTTGTTAATTTCTTCTATATTAATCTCTGTTTCGTCATATATTATTAGGATTTCGTCAACGTATATTTTGTAGAATTTTATTCCTGGTATGTTACATATTATATTATCGATGTCTATCATAGTTAATTCGGCAAATTTCGGGCCAAGAAGCACATATAAACAAAGATCTAATAGAATTAAGGAAGAAGTTTCTTCTAGCAGGGTTTCCGCAGAGATTGCTGAAACAAAGGGAAATCAGACTTAATGACCCAAGAAACCTATGTAAAAATAAAAACAAACAAGCAACTAAAACAAAATATATTAACTTTCCATATATTTAAAGTTTATATGAACAAATCAGCGCAGAAATAGAAAAAATAAACTACAAATTAGCATCATCATATCAAAAAATGGAGAACAGATTGTTAACCTGGAACCAGAAGAAAAACCAGCAAAAACTGATCGAACACCAAGGTGTAGTATATTTAAAATTCCGTGTACCTGCGCAAATAAAAAACGTTACATAGGAGAAACAAAAAGAAAAGTAAAAACTAGATTGAAAGAACACATAGCGGACCTAAAATAGAATAGAATAAATTCTGCATTTTACGAACATTGTACTATAAATAACTGTAATATAGATAAAGATAACGTAGAAATACTGCATAAAGAAAAATTAACATACAACAGAAAGTTTAGAATAGAAATACCATAGAAATCGTGAAAAGTAAAGACAGTATAAATAAAAACTTAAGTATAAAGATAAACGAAAACTGGCTTAACATATTATAAATAAAAATTTATTTATTTATATTTTTTCTATGAAAAAAATTCTTTTCCTTCTGTGAAAAGCAATTTCTTCTAGAAATAATTCTTCCAACACAGATTTTGGTAAAAATCAAACCATAAGGTGGCGAACGTCATACGTGGTAACAGTAGAGATACCAGCGCAGAGGAAAAAATAAAAAGGGGGCGGAAACAGCTAAAAATTTTTACAGTTGTGTTGTATCAAAATCTGCCTAAAAAGGAAGATTCTGGACGATTTTAACCTTTTAATTTGTAATATATACTAGTTTATTTACAAAGGATTAAGACAGATTTTACGTGTTTTTAAATTATACAAAGTGTAACCAAAAGGTACGTCTATATATCGTTTATGTACTCATTGTTTTACGTAAACTCTCTACTGTAATAAGTTAAAAAATATATACAGTAAAACCTGTCTATGGCGACCACCCATGGTTCCTTCAAAAAGTGGTCTTTTAGACAGGTGGTCGTCCAATAGAGGTGGTGCTGTAATACCGTATTTCCGTACGTATTTTGCGATCTTTTTAGCCATTTCTACTAAGCAAAACTCGAGGCTAGCAAAAAGAAGCGAATTTTTTCAACAATAAGGCTATATTGGTATTGTATTTTATTCTTATCGGATAACCCGATTTACAGGAGTCGTCATGATATTATAAGACAGATTAAACACCAATATTTTAAAGATTAATACAATACTCGCATTTTCTCGATTATAATGCACACTTTCTTTTTTCCGACTTAATTAATTCGACTCGGTTCTTTTCGTTCGCTCCTCAGTTACGTGTATTACGTCATCAATATACAAGCGCGTCCTATCTCTCCATCACTTTGCTTTTGGTTTTCGTTAGTTTAATCTTATTTTAACTTTAAAAATACTGTATTTTTTAATATTTAATATTTTCTTAATTAATTAAGTACAATAAGAAAAATTATTAATTAATAATAAAACGATTTTATTATTTTTTCTCATTATACGATTTCATTACAATCGCGGAATCGAAAAAGGAAGTAAAACTGATTTTTGCATTAATGCGTTTATTGTTTTTTGAATATTTTGCCTGCGAAAATTACTTGGATATTATTTTTCTAAAAATATCGTGGAAATAAGGTAGGTTGATACAGAAACTATTTATCGCACGTGTACTGTATATGAGCTTCAAAATAAATAAATAAAAATAGATTTTATCAAACGATGAGATCAGCCGATTAATTGTATCGTGTACAATATTTTACACCCCCAAGGAAAATACTGTAGGTCTAGGGTAAAATAAATTTTGTTTTCCCACAGTTAAACTTCGCCGCTAATTGCTGTTGTGATAACTTTAATACGATCTTCTAACGACAGCACTTTGCATTTCGGACATTTTCCAACAAACTGAAATGAATTTCCTTTGTTGCTAGACTAATTTATTAACACCTGCACCTAATTTCAAGGGTGGGAGAAGTGCCCGGGATGGGTTCGAACGAGAGTTTAGACTAATTCATTATATTAGGAGGTGGAAACGTTGTTGAGATGGGTTCTTACAATAGTTTAGACCAGATACATTCGCGAAAGTGGTCGCTTATTACAGGTGTTGTATGTTGTTTCGGACCAAAAATCGATGCCCGCGGTCGCGTTACACAGGTGGTCGTTTAATACAGGTAACTTATACGAAGACTCTATGGATAAACTATTCCGTGCCAGAAATTTTTGCCCGTTTTGACAGGTGCCCGTCGAATGCAGGTGGTCGCCTAAGCAGTTTTCACTGTATTGTATTTTAGTTGACTGAAGAGGGGCAAAGCCCGAAACGAGTACAAAACAATGTACCGTATGGACTCAACTAATAAAGGAATTTGATAGAAAATTTGCCATGTGTCTTTGGAATAAAACACAATACTAGTGTTTACTACACGAGAAATGCTCTATTTGGTGGGATATTAAGGACATTTTTTTGGAGCTTTTACCAGACAATTTAACAATTGATTCGAAAATGTACTGCATTCGAGTAAACAAATTGCGTAATATCATCAAACAGAAAAAACTGTCCAGAATTGATAAAAAAAAAAAACAGCTGTAGTGTTTTACCACAATAATGTCAAATTTCACACATGTTTGGTAAATCGTCAGAAACTGTTATAACTTAGATGGGACGTGCTATCACACCAACCGTATTCGCCATACCGAGCACACTCAGATTATTACTTGTTCCGGTGTATACAATTTTTTTTTAACTGTAAGACATTTACTTGAAATGAGAATGTCAAAAATCACTTGGATCGATTTTTTGTAAGCAACGATCAAACTTTTATGAATGTGAAATCGTGCTACTACCAGAAACGATGACAACAGGTAGTTGACCAAAATGATCAAGATATAATTCAATAAAATATTTACAGTTGACTCCCCTATAACACTGTTCATTTTTCCGTTTTATATGAATTCCATGTTGTATGAGTCACTTAGATTTTCAAATGCGTGAGCCGTTCACAGCACGGCACACTTATTTGTAAAATCTAAGTAACTTATACAACATGGAATTCATATAAAACGGAAAAATCAACAGTGTTATAGGGGGGTCGACTGTATTTATTATAAAGAATATTGCGTTTTTTACACGGAAAAAAACGAACTTACTTTCCGAACTACCCAATAGTAGTGTCATGTTTTCGTACATCATATTTTTCCAGTAAGCAAAGAAGTCGTGCTCGTCATGTCTCTAATTAATTTTAACTGCTGTCAGGAGAAAAATTTGAATTAAAAATAACGTGACTTTTGGTGTGATAATGAAGTTTGTGAATAGTTCTTCTTTCGTTTAGCTTCAAACTCTTTTCTCGACGTTGATTCATCCAAAAAATATTACCTGAATTTGAAGACCGAGTTAAAGTATTACAGAATGTGAACATAACTTTTTATTTAGTGCTTCTATTTTGTTTTAACGCAGAAAAACAAAAAAAAGCATCCAAAGTGAATTGAATAAAATCTGGAGCAAGGCGTTGCTTAGTGAAAAATTCAATATCGAGTTGCTTAACTTTGCAGTCAAAATTTGGTGGCGCCATCTGGTATGGTATTTTATTAAAAACTTTTTACATTTGTAACTACAGTAGAGCATCGATTATCCGAGCCCCGATCAACTGTCACATCGGTTAACCGACCGCGTGTCCTAGTCGCCAAATTTAAATGTCCACTAGTGATATGGCACTACAATATTTGGCTGTCTTGGTTACTTTAATATTATTTTTACGTATTTTAGCTGGCAACACTGGCTCGACCATGAAAGGGAGTCAGTATTAAAACGAAGGTTAATTTTCTAATTTTTAACGATACAATAGCGACGATTATTATTTTCAAAAATATTTCTGTTAGGCTTAACATCGATGAAAATTCAACGCGAAGTAGGTTAATAGCGATATACTAATATACTAATTACATGGGATATAATAATATGCTATACTAATAATGTATTTATTCATATTTTTCCGTTATTCGTTCTTTCAGTTATCCGACCAACCCCAGTCCTTAATTGAGTCGGATAATCGATGCTCTACTGTACTATAAAATGGCAAGAAGTATAAGTTTGAAAGTAAGGATGGGTTTTATAAAAAAATTGTAAATTCTCTTAACGAGTTAACGAGTTAAAATAAGCTAACAACTAAATACACTAACCACACCTTTCTGACAAATATCGGTCATCTGAGCCAGGAGAAATGTCATGTTAGACAATAGAATATCCCGTCAGGTGTTATAAATTCAAAAACTCGATTGGAGGGAATTTGAGATAAAAAGGGGTCAAATTCACAAAATCGAGGAAACGGTCATAGAAATTGTTTCGGCATAATACAGCTTCGAGCTCTCTTACCCCAGGCCATTCTCGTCTCCATATCCAAAGGCCGAATCAACCAGATCAGAGGTATCGTTTTAAACTCATTTGTAAACTTTCACATATCTGGAGTTGTTAGTGAATTTAGTTGTTAGCTTATTTTATTTGTTCTTTATATATATATATATTAAATTCTATGTGTTTTTGTAAATGCTCCTGTCGTCTCATTCAATTTATACGGACCCTGATCGAACTTACTCGCAACTTCCCTCCCAACTCGCATATAAGCCTTTATATATTTTGTCGCCATCCAAAGATACTATTAGCGTGTTCTAACGACCTAACGATTAGAGGGCCAATCCTCCCACGTATTTTCACATTATGTAAGGTTCCAAAAACGTTAGTCTCACATCTGCCCTTCTAGCACGATTTTAGTTCAGAAGTCTTCGCACATTAAAAATGTGAAAACTTCTACTTTTCAGACTTTGACCCCGCTTGGAACTTTTTAAACACCCAGCGTATAACCCGAATTTAAAGTCGAGCGATCGATCAAAAAATGACCGCGCAAAAATTTTTAATTTTTGGATTCGATGGGCCTAAAAATGTCGAGAAATGCGAAAAAGATTTGAGGATTTTTACGTATTGATGTTATCGCATGTTATCGGTCCTACGCATTTAGTCGAAAACTTCTAAAATTTTGCAGGGAGCTTTTCGTATTAGGTAGATTGATGCTATTATATTTTGATTGTTAAGGGTCGAACTTAATGGCGTTTTTAGTAGTTATTAGTATTTAAAATTTTTTTATAACATCTATCCTCACTTTTAAAATTTAAGTTTTTGCAATTTTAAAATATCTAAAAATATAAAACTTTAAAAATGAAATATGATAACAGATGGCTTTTCCAAACGTTGCCAGGAACCTTAAGCAACTAGTTGCTAGATTCCAACATCTTCACCGCCAAAGGCCATCTTGCAGGCCATCACATATGTTACCGACTACCAGTGCCGTTCTTTGCACCGATTCCAAATCCATACTCTCCGCCTTAAACAACTACAATGACAAATCCCCTGCTATCACCCGCAACATTCATAACAAACTACACATCCACTACAGCCACCAGAAGCACATGCACTTTATCTGGACTCCCTCCCACGTTAGTATGGACATCAACGACAAAGCAGACGACTTCACTAATAGCAGTCTTTCAAACACAGTTAACATTAATTTTATAACCTCCGAAAATCTCCTAACTATTATTAATTCCGATCACTAGCACAACATGGAAGGCATCCAGAGCCACGACCCAAATCACAATAACTATCCTTGGTTTTACGACAGCCCATATACCAGCATATCCACCATTTGCAATCGTTTTATCAGCGTTTTAACCGACCGAGCCAGGACCAACTCTTTAGTTACAGATCACTTTCCTTACAATCGAGGAATAAAAAGTAATGATAAATTCAGTTACTGCCCAGACCTGATCTTTATAAATAGACCAATAACGATACGTTTTATTCCTCACAAAACAGAGCAAGTAATACTTCGAAAATAATAACACAAAAATACTCTTCATTTGGATATGTCTCAGATGCGTTGGAATTATTAAAAGAAAATTGTCAACAGAGCATTAGAAATTATAATTTTAAGCAGAAAAAGTTTGCAGTTAAATTCGTTTTCCTCGTTTTAATATTTGTAAATGTTGCATAAAAAACCAACAAAAATTTATTTAACCGAAGGCTATTATAAAGTTTTTTTTTTTAAATTAGATAGTTTCAAACATTTACTTACCTCCAGATGCAGAGGAAGACGGATTATTTTCCTGTTGTTTTCTTCTGTTTTTCCATTTCTTTCCTAATGAATATATCACTAGAAGAAATATAATAAGCACACTTAAAAGAATTTGGAAAGTCGACAGAAACATGGTTAATACTCTTTTTGCTGTACGGTTTGTAATGTGATAGGTAATAATTGTCTACATATATATTGATATACCTGTAAAACAACTAGCATGGAAAAATGCCAATCAAAATTAGCGTTTTTACAACACTTGCCAATGTTTGACGTTTAAACTCGTCATGCAGCAAACCGAAAGTGCAGTAATAATTTTTTTTTCGCGAGTTTATAATTTAACTAAGGATTTGAAGTATTTACAAAATATTTCGATTAAAAGGTAATCAGAATCTAAAGATATTTTTCTAAAAGTTATATAATTAGGAAATATTATTTTAAATACAATTAGGCTTATTGTTATTTGACATGGAAACGATACTTACTACACACCCGCTACACTCCCGCTACACACAGAGAATGATGTTCGATCACCGGTCAGACCGGTATACATTTTCGGTGCTGTAATGGAATACAAGTACGTGCCACGAATAATGGGGAACTGATGCAAGCTACACCAACATGTGTTTCGGCAACACATTTCATGACCGCACGTGGCATCGCGAACTCTCACTAGTGCAAGCGAAGTGATAATGTTTGTTGAAATACTTAGCAAGAGACAGGGCAATGTTATTTGTCTAAGTTCACAGAATAACAAAATAAATAATGTGTTTTTGAGCATCATTCATATAAAAAAATGATATCATACGTGCTGAAGCAAAAAATAACATATGGAATAAATGTTTCGAATACTGCATCCAATTACGCAGATAACAAAGCACAAGTAGAACAGAATTGTTACATTTTAGAGATTCGGTGTCAGAATACTCTCAATTTGATATAATCGACACGATTTGTCGCTTATACATAAGACGAGTTTAGCTGGCGAGCCACAGATTCGTTAACGGTAATAAAAATAGTAGCTTGGCAATATAATAAGAAAATATCGTAACGTTTCTCTCCGAAATAACCGATTAACTTTCAGTTACTTTCTCCTGTAGCTACGCTTAGGTTGAAAAAATCACCATCGATATTCTAGGTGAGTATTTCCTAAAGTATGGATCGCGACTCTAAATGGGGTGGCGAAGCGAAATGCTTGGTCACAGAAATTAAATTCAAACTGTTGAATTCGAAGCTAAATAAATCGATTTTTTATTATCGTTAATTAAAACTATTACATCTTTTGTGCAACTGAGTTATAAATGCGTAATACTGGCCAATCGCCCTGCAACCATTTTACACCTCCACCGTTGTCTATCCTCAAAGGTAAAGTGCAAATAAAACTACATTTTTTTTAATCAATTATTATTCTATTATGGCTATTTATACGTTTATAACTACAAAACGCACTTTTCAGTGTTTTCCTTACTATAGTTATTTTTTAAATGTACTATTAAGCTTTAATTTGAGTGTGTTTTTCGTGTTGGAACGAATTATTTGGCTTTACATGTAACGATTTCAGTTTCGGAACGGATTAATTTCGTATCCTGAGGTACCACTGTACATATTATTCCGAAACCTTCTCGTTGGCGCCTTTATTAAATCGGCGCCTATGGTGGGACCACATTGGCCATACTCTAGTTACGGCGCTGACTTAAACCAAATTCTAAAACCGGTTTTATGTATGTATGTATATTGTTCTGCTTGCAATTAAATCAAGTAGTTACGGGCAATATTTCTTTGTCTTTATGATATATATAACCCCTGATACTGGGTTGCGAAAAAATGTTCATAATAAAACGGAATCAAGAATAAAAAATGTTTAGGAACACAGTTTCAGGTAATAATATATTGGAACAACTTGAGTATGAATCATTTTCGGTTTATATTTGATTTTTTTTCTTGTGCTTGTTTTTGGTTTACATTCAGATATTTGAAAAAATCATTATGGACACAGTGACTTTTCTTTATAAATAAAAATAAAAATATAAAATAATATAGAATATCTTCTAATTAATTAATTCCAGTAAAATAAAGTTTAAAATAAAATATATAAAGTAATTAATTTATTGTATTTCGATTTCGCAAAAGAATTCTTATCTTTGATTGTCAAGTATTTAAAAGATGTCGAAATTATTATACGTTATAAATAAAACTCGAAACAATACAAGGAAAGTTTAAATAAGAAGTTTTTTTAAGGTAAAGCTAATGTCACTGTTGCGATTTCAATAATAATTTGTTTGTCACACGCAAAACAAATCAATAGGATGTTGAAGCGAGAGGAAATATTATTTTTATTTTTGTAAATTACTGATTAAGACTTTTAAATAAATAAATTTATAAATTTCGAATACAAAACTTTATTACATATTTTTAGTTATGTACTTTCGAAAGAATTTTGCTGTAAATGCAGGTTAAACATTTTAATTTATTCAGAATACACAGATTCAGGTATAAATTGTATACAGAAATTAAACGAGGTTAAGTCAAAACTGATCCGCGCTAACGCTCTAGAATTCATTTTAATCGACTTTCAGAAAAGTAAAATAGATCATTTTTCGACAAAATCCTCCAGCTGTTCAATACACTTTGCCTATCTGTCAACTAACTTTCCTACTGTCTCATTAAAAATGACATCGGCTCAGTTACCAGCAAGGAATGAACTTCCTTCTTCATCTCGTTATCACACGTGAATCTTCTTTTCGGTAAAGCTTCATTGATAAAAACAAACAAGTGATATTTTTTTTCAGATCTTAAAGTTACTCCTGACTTCGTGAAGAGAGTTTTTGTTTACAAGGCAATAAAACAATTAGCAGCTTACTGAAATTAGTAGTAGTGGTTAGTCAATGTGGGCTGCACAAACAATCTATCCTGACCTTAAAAGGTAACACTTTCCTGATCTGATTAATCTATCAAGTATAAAAAGGCGTGCGTGATACACCTGGTTGCAGTTTTTTCAGCAGCATTTTTTCCAAAATTTTTCAAAAAATTAAAAAAAAAAAATTCAAATTCTCTAATTTTCTCGAACTGCAAAAAAATGCAATAAATAATGTTTTTAGTGCGCGCCGAGTTTATTCTGAAAAATAAGATGAAAAATTGCCGGCTTCTCACAGACTACGCGCGATATTTCGGATAGGAAAAATTTGGCATAAAAAACACGCTCGCGATAATCGCTATCGTCGATCGCGACCATTGCGATCATCTTTTTTGCTACGAATTCTTTTCTCCAAATAATATTTTTTATTGCAAGAAACAGATCGATTTTAGCCTCGAAATTTCATCAAAAAATGCATTTGCATTTTTTCTAATGAAATTTCGAAAAAATTTTTAGTTATAAATAATTTACTCATTTGACATCATGTCGTAAATTGCCGAATTTTTGATGGTGCACCCATTATTTTTTCTGATTGCTTCATTTAATGTACAGAAAACATTTATATCTAAACTATCAGCAAAGAACTTTGATGGTTTCTATAATATTTTCAGACATGTCTATTTTTATATTAGGTGATAGATTTAAACCTAACACACGACTATTTCACATTAAATATTAAAAATGAAATTAATATATAAAGATCTAACAAAACTATCTGTTAAATATTAAAAACAACATTCCTATGAGTAAAATGAAGAAAAACCTTTGTAATTAGTCCATTTACAACTCAGAAAAAAGTGCTTGAAGTAGAGTCATGAAACAATTAACGTTTATTGACTTTCGCGGTAGGAGGTAAGGCTGGGGTCTATTGACAAATTTTCTCGCGATAGTGCGAAATTTCTACTCACTTCACTTGAAAGTGTTATATTTCTTCCCCATTTACAAACAAATCTGATGGCAATCGGTGAAACAGGAATAAATTACAGCGAGTTGAAATTTGATATGTTTATTTTTTGCGTTTTTCGTATCAAATTACATTAAATTCGATGCAAATAAAGAATTTTTGTCAATATAAATCTATTTTACACTGTTTAAAAGTATAGAAAATAAAGAAAACAAAGATGTAATAATAATTTTTGAAGCAAAGCCAATAATTTTACAATTTTAGGAAAAAATGGATTCTGTGAAAGGCCACGTCATTAAATTGCGGTCGCTAAATCACGCGATCCGGAAAGAAGTAATTACCTTAAGATCTCAAAAAAAAGTTTCCAAAGAAAAAAACACAGATTTGTCGAAGGTGGGCGGATGCAGATTATCATGAAACAATACAACGTTGCTTCAGGCGTTGTTAAATCATATTCCTTCTTTCGATTGAATTTTTGTATAAAATATATAAATAACTAAATATGAGTAGTTTTGGATTAGTACAGAAACTGTCATTCCTGCGTGAGTCTAGTCCAAAAACTTCGTAGAGTCTGATTATGATTATTATAAAAGTTACTTGATATATTAAAAGAATTTAATAAATAAAATTAAAGTAATTGTACAAAAGTTGAACAACTCTAATACAATTGAAATAATCTTTTAAATTAAATATGATCAACATAAGTAATTGATTATTTCGATTGTTTCCTAAATTTATTTTTTTAAAATTTGTGTGTGATAGAGATGAAATATTTACAGAAATTATTGTATTGTTTATGAGTAAAATGAGAAGAGTTACGAATCTGACTTTCGTTTTTTTTTTTTTTTTTTTTTTTAAAGTAAAGCTGAAATCAAGGCTTTGAATTTACTAGACATATTATTGAGAAGTAAACATTTCTTAGAACAATCAAGGAAATATGAGAAAACAAAAAATAATTAACTTTTACCTATTTATAGTTTTGATTTTGTAAAGATGCCAGCAACTTAATTGTTGCCGGCTGATATAACTTTACTTTTTTTCACTTTTACTTCATTCAATACGAACAATTATTAACAAGAATGGAAAGTACCAGTCGGTAATAATTATTTTTCTAAATTAATTTAGAAAGTGAATTTAACTTAATATTACTAAAATAACTAAATAAATTTCGAACTTTATTATTGTTGTTTTACATTTGCAGTAAATTTATAAAAACACATGTAAAATGAATTAATTCAATTAAAATATGGAGCGAAGCCAATAAAAATATTATTCTTTAAAATGAGTTATTTGAAATGACGTGAAAACTTTTCAATGCATGTGATCATGAACAAATATTAATTGTACTTGTCCCTACTTACAGACCTTATTACTACTGTATATTGTTAAACAGGATGTTTAATTTAAGTTTAGATTGAAATAGCTCGAGAAATACGTATCGTACGAAAAAAAATGCTTAAAACAAACCCTCAGTATATTGGAGGAAGCAGTTCAACGTCGCAGAATTTAGCCCATTTCTCTCCCCGTAGGGTAGAAGGCGAATTTGTAAATTCAAAAAGAAAGTCCAAATTTTTATAACAGGTTTTAAGTCTAAATCCAAGATTATGTAGAATTCAGCTGAAACATTCTTTCGAATCGTTTTTTATAGTTTACTTATAGTTTTTTATGTTTTATTGCATACTGATTTTGGACTGGAGGAAAAAAGCTCTAATGGCTTTGCGAATCAAAGTAGATGCCGCTGCAACAGGTCACTTTGAAAGTGAGATGCAAATAAACAATCTCTTTCAACGTAAAATCATTACGCTGGAAGAAATAGGTGAGTGGTTCCCTCAGATCTGACGATTAGAGGGCACTGACCCCTTGTCCATATTCTCACATATTGGTGTCATAAGTGGAATATTTGTGCAAAAGATAGGTTTATCCTTCATAAACAGGTCGTCCTTTTTAGACAGGTTTTAATGTCTTATGGGCTATCTGATATAAGAATAGGCTTATAGTTTATTTTATGTTGCTTATTGATAAATATAAGTTAAATTAAGAAAATGAAGGAAAACCCTCGAGAGAGGCCATCTTGGCAGGTAACCCCATAATTTCAGGTGGTCTAGGAGGAATGATTCCATTGCTTCCTGTATTTTCAAATGAAACTAGTGGATTCGCATTAATGAACTTTTTGATTCACTGGAAGATGTAAATAGGGTAGCGGCACGGATGAAGGCCCAGATGTTGGCCATTGCCCATCTGAAGTTAACTGGCATTGCTCAAGCATTGCCAGTTAACTTCATTGTTAACAGCATTGCTCGGGCATTGTTAAATTCAAGTTAACAGCATTGCTCGGGCATTGCATGTGAAAATCGAAGAATTAAAGATGTAGATTTTGAGACGTTCAAACAAATTATGATAGAACGCTTTGAACGGGTTCCTTATACATATAGGCTTCAGAAATTTTATGCCTGTGTGCAAGCTCGGAACGAGAATGTTCAAGCTTATGCTCTTAGGCTACAGGCACAGCTAACGAAATGAAAATTGAGCACGAAGGAGTCCGTGATACAGAAATGGCTATTATAAAACGAGTAATAGAAAAATAATTAGATGAAAGGCTTAGGGTACAATTTACCAATGAGACAGATATTAGAATTCGTCAGAGGGTTATGTCGAGAGAGCCCAAAACATTTGATAAAGGGGAGAAGGGAGAAGTAATATAATTAAAATTATTAATAAGGGAAAAAAAATTAGAAACAAATGGGATGATATTAGATTTAGAACGCCGTCTAGCTGAATTGCAGAGACAATTAGATATTTTAAAGAATAAAGGAATACAAAAAATACTAGCGATAAAAATAAAAAGAAATCGCAATTTCGTTATAAGAGGCGATATCGAGATAAACAGTTCTGTCCCAAGCATAAAATAAAAGGTCTTCCAAGGAAAGATAAGGGGTTTTGGATAGGAAAATATTTCACAGTCCGCTCAGATAATAAACCAGTTGTACTTATATATGCGAATAATATCCCTATAAAAATGAAGATGAGTGAGGATATAGAAACCACGGTACTATCAAAAGACTTGACGGAGCAATTAGGAAAAAAAAAAACATCCGTAAAGTAGAAGAAAAATCGGAATTAAATATTATATCAGGGAAGATAAAGGTGTCCATCTAATTGTCGGATCTGAAGGATCCGCTCAACTTGTCACTGGATGGCTTAACCTAACAGAATTCGAGTGGTAAAATTCTTTGTGGGGTTTGTGCAATTCAATATAAATAATAAAGGAGTCCATAAATAAACTCAACAAAAGCAATTATTTAATAAATCAAAATAAAGAAACATACAAAGAGGAATATATTCTAGGCCTAATTCCATAGGTTGAGAGATAAAGTTTACAATAAATTATACTACCTCATTGGACATTTTCTCTTCTTCGGAGAGTCGGTGATGTCGATAATTAGCCGGTTTTTAGGAGATAGAAGGTTGGACAATGGGAGCAGAAGGTGTAGCAGGAGGAGAAGCACTTGACAAGGTGTCGAGGAACTCCCTGTGTGGCAAGAACTGCTTCTATATGGCAACTCTATCTGGGATGAACTGCCCTGAGTCTATAAAAATTTGTCTTTTTATGTAATTTTTTCCATCGATCATGATTTGGGGAAACCATCATCTGACAGGATGATCAGTTATGTCACTTGTACAGATGGTTGGGAAAAAGCGAGATAAGGAGAGGAGAAAGTGAACACCCTCTTTTTCAACAAAAGTAGAGTTATTCAGCATTTTTTTTTCAGGATGTGGGGTTTTTGCAATCCTTTTAATGTTTTATTATATTAAAAATATATAAAATTAATATAAAAATAAAAGATAAAATCAGCTTAATATCTGTGTATATAGAATGGGGTTTTATGAAAATTATGTAATTAGACTGGCTATATCCAGCTTGTCACACCACTCTCCTCTCTTCAAAAATCACACTACCTTTAGAAGAGGTGGGATTTTTCTATAGTTGCAAAATATATCCTCTCTCTCTCTCTGAGTTATGTGATTAAACAAGATACATCTATATATGATGTTAATTACAATTCTTTGATTATATAAAAGATTGAAATGGATATACATATATAATGCTGATTAATATTAAGATAATTAAAATAAAGATATACAAATGTGTTATATTAGGTTACATATAATTTGTAGAATATTGAAGGAAATAGATTCACTCTGTTGTATTATTACAAATAAGTGAATGAAGAAGTTGTCTTTTGGGCAGTGTTATTTTCTGTTGTTGGAAGGATGTGGTGAGTTAATAAGTCAAATTCCTTCTTGATAACCTCTTTCGTATTCTTTCTTATGGGAAAAGTTTAATGAGTGTATAATATAGAAAAAACTTCTGTCTGCTTCTCTATGCTGTGAGTTCACCTTTCTTCCAGTGGTAAGTAAGAGGTATTAACTTAGATACACTTATTGAGGTAAACACTCTCTCTCCTTTTAAAAGCAATCTAAAGTAACTTTATTATTTATCTAACTTTTTATATAACTTTTTTTTAATCTTAAAATTACAGGTATGTCAAGATTATTTGCTAGGTTATGGAGGATTCTAAAATCTTACATTAAGGTTGTAATTTATTTAATTTTTACTTTTTCTATAGGCTTAAATTTTTCCTTCGGATGATTTCGTATAGACGATCATAGTAGGCAATACTATTAGCTTGAATGTAAATTCAAGGGTTTCATATTTCCTTATCATCTATTTATTCTTATTAAATTAATTTCGTTTCCACCAATTAAATATCGAAGTCTTATTCAACTCAAATCGAGATTTAGAGTCAAATACAGATTAATTCTTTTTATCATCCTTACTCAACACTACCACTTAAATTAGAGGGAGTATTTAAAACAAAATCAAAAACTTAAATCTAAATTTAAGATAACTTATGTTATTATTATATCTAGTAGTTTTAAATAAACGAAGGACTGGAGGAAATGACGTAGTTTCCCTTTTCTCTCTAATTATAAGTACAGTAGAGCCTCGATTATCCGACTCAATTGGGGACTGGGGTTGGTCGGATAAATTGAAAAGTCGGATAACCGAAAAGTATGAAAAAATTCATTATTAGTGTAGTATATTATTACATGCCATGTAATTAGTATATTAGCATATTAGTATATCGCTATTAACCTACATCGCGTTGAATTTTCATCAATGTTAAGTCTGACAAAAATTTTTAAAAAATAATAATCGTCGCTATTGTATCGTTAAAAATTAGAAAATTAAGCCTCGTTTAAATACTGGCTCGCTTTCATGGTCGAATGAGTGTTGCCAGCTAAAACACGTAAAAATGATATTAAAGTAGCCAAGACATAGCTAAATATTGTAGTGCCACATCACTAGCAAACATTTGAAATTTGCCGACTAGGACGGTCGGTTAATCGGGGTCGGATAATCGAGGCTCTACTGTAGAACATTGTAAAAATTATAAAAAGGAATCAAGGTAGTATCTGGTCAATCTTGTAATTCCCTCTCGGTTTAGTACTGGATAACCCCTAGGCTTATGGAGAATTGAAACTGGTATGTGGCTTCTATATGATGTTACTTCTATTCTGGGTTCTTCCATTCCCAAAATGGCCTGTCTGAGTACCATCTTATTAAATCGTCCGAAAACAATTGTAAAGGCGAACAGCAACAGATTTATAAATTTTCTTAAGATAACTATGTTCTTAGAACAGTTCCTTCTTACGTTATCTTCGTTCCTAGAGTCCTGTATAGGTTTATCGGGGAGTTTCTTTTTCTCCTTTCTTCCTGTTAGTTTTAACTTCTTATGGACTGTAGAATCTTCATTGAGTCGGCTAGTAAAAGTAAGTCCTGTATGTCCTATAACTCTTTGCTTGAGAGTGCTGGTTGCCTGGGTATCCTTAACTATATAGTAGTCGTTCCCTCTATGGCGTCTACTGTGGGGAGACAACCGAACGCTTCTTATTACACTTGGTTCAGAATATTTCAAGTCTATATATATCCCTTTTAGCTCCATTTTGTCTCGATCTACAGGTTTTTCTTTTCCAGGAATTATTACTTGACTTCTGGTATTCTTCTTGTCTAAATCTCTGCTTTTTGTCTATGGGTATAGGAGAACAAAAGTGTATGGCTTTTCCGTTCGGCAAAATAATTCTACTATTTGGGCGATCCATTTTGATGTTTTCTCCTTCCATAATATCCTTTCCGAGGATACCATCGCACGGGACCGTCACCACAGGATCCACAATTCTCCCCATCCTTCTAAATTTATACCCTCGTAATTTACATAGTGGTGTCGTCATGCCTCTAACTAAAACCTCTTTACCAGGAGTATTCTCTAATTTCTGCAGCATTGAGTACTGTACCAAAACGTTCGGCTTTAATTTTTCAGTAATCCTTTTGGAACAAAAGTAACAAAAGTGTACTCTCAGCATTCTCATCTATTCGAATTTTCACTGGAATGCTATTGGTGTATACGAGGACAATGAGTTTAATATTCGAGCGAACAGTGTAATAAGAAGCGTTCGGTTGTCTGCTGATAGTAGCCGCCATAGAGGAAACAAACAGAATAATAATTCACATAAAAAGGAATTATGTAACAATAAAAAAATATTTAAAAAATCAGAAAAAGATTTTGTAAACAGTTATGTCTAGTAAAGTAAACTAGATATAACTGTTTACAAAATTTTTTTTGAAACGGTAAATAGAAAAAACGCGTGGGAAAATTCTTAAAAATTTCCCACATTTATTCTCTACTACATAGGGATAGCACCACACCTGACTAACCCACTGTAGAAAAGTTATGACGAAATATGTGCTTATAGTTTCAAATCATAAACCTAATGAACATGAAAGTACAGATTGAACAATACTGTTTATTAACTGCAACAATAATTTTTAAAAAATATTTTTGTTTATTATATTAATAAAATTTTAATGAATATTATAATTAAATAATCAATTATAATATAATTTTAGTGCTGTAGGGGCAGCTTCGTTATATAACTGTCTGTATGTTTGTGGTGGTTATGATGGAGTTTCATCTCTCAATACCGTAGAATGCTACAATCCTGATAAAGATGAGTAGGTATATGCTTTATATTTGATAGTAATGCACTTAAATAAANAGGTGTATGCTTTATATTTGATAGTAATACACTTAAATAAAATAAAATTTTTTTAGATGATTTAAAAATTTTTTTATAGAATTAATATGAAAGATATTTATTAGTTGTACAGCTCAGTTTAAACATTTAAAAATATTTTGGTGATCCTAAATTACTTATAAATAATATACTGTATATTATTGTTTTAAGTTTTTCCAAAAAATAATTAGTGTATGGATAAGTTAGTAGTTCAGTATGTTATTTCTTGTATATTGTCGAACATTCGTGAACAATGTAATGGACACTCACTAATTCTACTATGATCCAATAACTTATTCAATATATATTGGTATATATGGTATATTAAAAGTTGACCTTTTAAGCATAGAAAAATTCTCTCCAAATCTAAGGATTGATTGATAAAATGCAAAACTTTATTACAGTGGTGAATAAGTGGAATTATGGTGCACCACTTATTCACTGAAGTGATGTTCCACTTAGGATAACTCCAGAAGCTGGCATAAGTATTTTTAACTAAAGCTTTTGTACTTGCCAATGGCCACATTAAACACTTGTAGTTTGTCAAGGGTTTGCACCTCAACAACAGGCAGGTCATGTGGAAGTTTCCGAGTTTTCTTTAGGTTATATCACCTAAATAAGTGCAAGTTAACCATAGAAAGTTCTAGGAGGCATCCCTCTCACCAGATAACCCATTTGTCATGTTGCTATAAGTACTAAAGTTTGTGTTTGGTGGATTTTAACAAGCGATAGTACTTCTACTGGTTGCACTTCTGGACATATTTTAGGCTGATTAAGCAACATTAATCTGATATAAATTTTTTTACTTATAGTTGTGTGTGAACTTTTGTAGACTTCAGAGAATTTGAATGATGCCATTAAGCTTTGTTTTTTTCTCTAGAGCAAAATACTGGTCCTTTTTCCAAAATAGACCTTTGCCCTGTGGTCAGTAGTGGTCGTTTTTTCTGCACTCATTGTGAGTTTAATATAATCACAATGGGGTGGAGCCCGACATATTCAGCTCAGACTGCCTGTGAAAAATTTCTGGAGGGATGCTCACCTGGATTTGACTCGATATATACAGTATATTGAAATAAATTATTTAATTTGGTTAATATGCAGTTAACTATTAAATGTAACATTTTACATAATGATAAAATATTTACTAATTTTTAAATTTGGATCATAATTTAACATTGGAATTTTTTCAAAATATTCCAGATGGACTATGGTGACCAGTAAGTCCAAACATCGCAGTGCAGCAGGAGTGGTGGCTTTCGAAGTACACATTTACGCATTGGGTGGACACAATGGACTTTCTATCTTTGATTCCATAAGTATGATTAATGGACTAATTCAGTTTTTATAGTATTAATGAAAGTGGACTCTATCTGTGATTTACAACAGGTGGAGAGATACGATCCTCAGACAGGTCAATGGACTCCCATGGCACTCATGCTGACGAAACGGTGCAGGTTGGGTGTTTCTTCTCTGAACGGCAAGATATATGTGCGCGGTGAGAACGACTGCTTTATTTTTTTGCAAACGGCAGAAGTGTACGATTCGCTGACTAAACAATGAAGTTACATTTCACCTATGAACGTGATGTGTAGCAGGGTGGCCCTAGTGACCAACTGTGGGAAACATTACGTCATAGGATACGACGGGGTGTCGAACCTGAGCACGGTCGAGGTGTACAATCCCGAGCACGGTCGAGGTGTACAATCCCGAACTAGATCAATGGAGTTTCGTGGCTTCTATGTGGGCGCACGAGGGTGGGGTAGGCGTGAGAGTGATATCTGTTTTATAAATTTTGATAGAATATGCATAAAATTTAATTAAAAATTTAATTTTTTTTAAATATCGAGCATAAAATTATGTCATTCGATATATTAAGCTATTACATCGATTATAAATAATTTCGCCATAACGAGTATTGTTAAATATTTGTACATTGTTATAGGTATTTAAATCTGATATACGAGCATAATCGAGACGGGTCGATGATAATAATAATAATAATAAGCGCAGAGCCCAAACGGTTAGGAGTTAAAAGTTGAAATTTGGTACACAGATAGGGTACGTCACGAAAACACTAAGAAAAGATTTTTCGAAATTCCTCCCCACGGGGGAGAGAGACAGGATTAAGTCTTAACACTTCCATCAACAATGGAAGTGTTAAGTAACAATAGAAGTTTTAAGTAACAATAAAAGTGTTACGTAACAATGGAAGTGTTAAGTAACAATAGAAGTTTTAAGTAACAATAAAAGTGTTACGTAACAATGGACGTATGGTCACGTGACATCGTGGTCCCTCGTCGATGACCTTCGGACGATGAAAGTCACCCTCACTAACTACGCAGTTAGTGTGAAAATAAAAAACATCGTTCGTAGTCTCACACTATCCCCCACTTTTCTAAAAATCGCTCACCTTTTTGGTGTGATTTTTCCCTTTTTCGTTGTGGAATCCGAGATGATGTTTCTCATCCGGCCGAAGGCAAAACTAATCTTCGCAACAATTTCGGCTACATCAGGTAGGTTGCATTTTCCTTGGTTGCTTGTCCCTTTGCTTCTGAATAAATATTGTCCTTTCGACGATATCCGACGTATAGTGGTGTCGACCTTCGTGGGACTTCCGGTCCCACGAAGCACTGTATGTTTTCGTTGGCTTCCGACCTGGGTCGTTGACCTGAAGCATTCTATATAAGTTTCCTTTTTCTTCGGATTTCCAATCTCTCTCTCTCTCACTCTGTCTATAACACTATTCTCTACTAATTATCCTAATTATCTCTAAATCTAATTTCGCGTCGCGTTTGCTTTTGCAAAAAAAATAAAAATGATTGACATACGCGTACATACCAGAACTCCGCGTCGCGTTCGCGCTCGCGTAACAAAATGATAAGAGGTGGTCGAGTAACGCGTACAAATTTTGTCAAAAGTCGACATATACCAACAAACACTTACCAACAGTGTCCAACTTGAATATGGGCTCCTTCATCGGTCCGCTGGCTCGTCCGGTCAGTTCACTATGAAGTTCCTTCACTTCCGTCAGCCTTATCGTATACACTTCCGGTGTCCTGTCTCACTTTTCTCTCCATTCTTCTCTCTCCTTCTCTCTGTCTTTCAAAATCGAGAAACTTAACTAACTCTTATTTCCCTATCTACCTAACAATTTTGGATTTTATCAAATCGCGACTGAAATTTTATTTGATTAATATAATCCATCATTCCAGCAAATAAAGATTCTTCCCCTAACATCGGCTCAGTAGGGCTCTTCATCTCCTCTCTACCATTTTTTTTTTTTTTTGTGTATTCCGCCTTTTTGCTAGAAAAGGATATCCAATTTCCTTTAATTTTAAATCTTTCTTCTTTTGTAGAGATTTTTCCTTTTGAATTCGGATAGGAATGACGGTAGAAGGTGGCCGTCTTCCTTTCTTTCGCCGCGACGTTCTCCGCGCGAAATTTTCTCGAATTATTGGAACGGTTTCCTGCTCGGGCAAAGTATTGCTTCGCTTTTTAAACTCTTTTTTCGCTTTTATGCGATTTGGCCTATAGGGCAACCTATGTTGTGTAACTATTGGCGTATTCATTCTAATAAGACCTACTTTAGCGGGTATTTCTACTTCTCGTCTTCTTACACCGCGGTGCGGTGCCATCTCCGAACAAAAATGCACTATTTTCCCGTTAGGTAATAAAATATGCTCCTTTGCGCTCTCTATATGAAATCCGTGTGCATTAAGAATATCGTTTCCTATAATTCCTAGACAAGGACCTGTACTGTCCGGTCTAACTATTTTACATGTATGAACGAATTTATACCCTCGGAATTTAAAAACAGGTGAGACTATACCTAATGTTTTAATCTTCTCTCCATTAACTCTATTAATCTTTTTCATACTACCAAATTTTACATACGCCTTACCCTTAAGTTGATTTGCCAATTCATTCGATATAATTGTACATTCTAAACTGGGATCTATTTGCATCTTGACCGGAATATTATTAATATATACCAAAACAATGGGTTTTCGTTTCGATCGAATCAATTCGATTCTTCCTATTCCCTTATTTTGTAGACCTTTTTCACTAAAATCCTTAGCACGTTTTATAGGCGAGTGTTCGTTGTTCGACAACCCTTGTCCTTAACTGAACTACATGGGATATATGTCAAACCTATTCTACCCTTCCACTTCGTCTCTTCTGCATCCTGAAAATGGATATCTCTATGAGTTCGTGGTCGTTTCTTGGGTAGATTAATATGTCTTTCCGAGTTATATTGCGGATTAAAATATTCTCTATTTAAATTTTGTATTTGCGCCGCAAGATCTCTTATCTGACCTTTTATTTGTTCCCAGTCTTCGGAATGAGCTTCTGTGACCGTTCTTATAATTCCACGAGGAGGGTTTGTTAATTCCTCAATTGACTCCTCACTAATCGCTACCTCTAGTGCTTCATCAAAAGTTTTTGGCTCTCTAGACATGACGCGCTGTCTTATTTTTATGTCTATGCCATTTAGAAATTGAACTCTCAAACGTTCGTCTAATTCCCTATCTTGTATTCGCCGAATTATGGCCCTTTCCGCTTCGTCTGTTCCCTCGTGTGAGATCTCTATCTCCGATGCCAATGCCTGCAATCTTACTGCGTATGTTTGGACATCTTCGCCTCTCTGTTGCACGCATCCATAAAATCTATTCAATCTTAAAGTGTAGGGAACCCGTTCAAATCGTTCGATCATAATTTTTTTAAAAGTATCAAAATCCTCAACCTCTTTTATTCGCCTATCTTTTCTAACAAATTCTCGCGCTATTCCTGTCAATTTAAGCTTTGCGACAGCTGAGATTTGCGCTTTAGACCAAGCTGCAATCCTCATTACATCGGCAAGAGTATCGAAAAACTCCGTAATTTTAATTCCAGACGGATCACCCGAAAATATTGGCAATAAGGGAATCATTCCCCCTAAACCTCCTATTGTTATGGGGTTACCTGCTGGAGTGATACACGACGGTTCACCACCTTCTGCCATTTTTATGCTAAAATTTAGAATTTAGAAACTTTAAAGCAAGTCCTTATGACTATTTTGAAACCTGTTTAAGGCGGACAGCTTGCTTTCCGCGGACCCTGTGTAGACGGACCTGTCAGATACGACAAAAATTCCACTCCTGTAAACCTGGTGAGTTTTTATAACACCTGGAATTCAGAGATCCCTACTCCTGTGATACCAATATGTAGTTTCTACGGGAGGTTTTAAGTTCTGAGACCCCACTCCTGGGTCACCAATATGTGAGTAGCAGGGGGCCACTGGGTTAAAGCCTAATGACCACTTAATCTGCACGGGTCGGAAAGACCCGCTCTCGGTTGTCGGATGGCAATAGGAGGGCTAAAAATATGAGTGGAGAGGAGTCGGAAGTCGTAATCAGGTGTCCAAAAGACTACACGGGTTTAAATTAACAAACACATTTAATATACAGATAAGAAAATTTACACAAAGATATTAAATACAACATACGCGAATCAAGATATAAATAGGTATTCTAAAATCTATTCTAACCTAACGCAAAAATCCGAGAGAGAGCTCACGTTACAGAGAGATAAATTATAATGGCAAGGGTTTACCTTGAAGGCAACGTTCTCCAGTTATAGGGCGTTGATAAAACACTCTGTGATCGTTGTCTTCTAATCCGGGGTGTCCTTTGAAGGCTATGTGGAGCGATGTCCTGTTACGGTGTATACTCCGTCGCTCCCAATATGTAGAGTTCTTCCTTGACGAAGTTCTTCAGAGGTTTGCAGAGGGGTTTCTTCGGCTTAAGCGCCCTGGCTCAGCCCCGAGTAGAAAATCCGACCCCTTTATATACCCGATCAGCGTGGGAAAAATCTGAGAATTGTTGACGTCTTTTGACAGTTCTCCCTGATTTATGACAGTCTCCCGCGCCGTAGAGAAATTCATACCTTATTTGGTCATTTATTGTCCGGTCGCTCGGACGTATGGGGGTCACGTGACATCGTGGTCCCTCGTCGATGACCTTCGGACGATGAAAGTCACCCTCACTAACTGAAAATAAAAAACATCGTTCGTAGTCTCACACTAGTATTATTATATTTTTGTTGTCTAATAAATAATTGTAAGACAAATTTTGTTTCATTGTTATTTGGATTAAAGTATTTATTTATTTGCTTGGAAACAAGAATAGTAACATCAGAACTGAGATAAAGCACTTGACTAAGAGATCCGTTAGCTTGATACAGTATAACGAAATAATAGAGATTTTATTTTATAATTTATGTCACACTATTTTATTTTTGTTACCTAAGACACACACACACACGTGTTTAAAACTTAAGGAGGAACACAATTCCTGGCGATGATAGCTAGAACGTCAGATGGTAATGATGAGACCGCGAAGATGTTGTCAGTGCTTCATCACAGTTCGAGGGAGACATATTGCATAATGATGGGTCTTCTCTGCTTGGATAAGCACTTTTCATTTATTTTACATCTACAGCTAACTGCTATATGTATCTTTTTCACCAAATACTTAATTTTACTGTTCTATCAGATCATCACATGAATTGTATTCCGCTTAATGTATTAATATTGAGTTCAACATTATACAAAGTATAAAATATTCCTTAAAATTAGTTGATTTGTAAAATCCTACTAGTTGCTGTGTATTACCTCTTGTTAGACATCAACTAATACAGTACACTCATATTTGTCTACAGTCCTCTCTGTGTATTATACAAATGTTGTGTGTCCTTAAAATTCGGAAGTGTGTAAGTGCAACGTGAAACAAACTAAAGGCTTAGTTTGCTATTTAAGTAACTACCTACTTGCCTGATTTAATATAGATTAAGTAGGTATTTATTTAAATATACCTGCCCTTCTATTATCCAAAAATAAAAGGTATCTATTTAACTGTTAAATAACTTTTATGCTAGTAAAGTGACCCTACTGCCGGGTGGTGAGGGACGGGACCCGACATATCTGAACGTACTGTACCATCTGGAGATTTTTCGACCCGTTTGGATTCGTACCCGGGTCCCCCAGAGCGGTAGGCTGCTACCTTGACCGTTCAGCCATCCGGCCGCACATTGCTCAGGCTCTTTCCTAATAAGTTGATCTTTTACCAAACAAAGTATGGAATTCATGCATGACAAATCGAAGAAAATTTTGGCAACCCTTAAAGTACAAGTAACCCCGTATAACACGGGAGTTACGTTTCAAAAAATTGCCGTGTTATGCGAATCCATGTTATACGAAACAAAGTCTAGTACAAAAAAAGGTTTAGGTTCCAAAAATTAAAAAACAAGCTATTATATTTTCATAATTAAGATAAATATCTTTATTAAAATTTTCTTAAGTGATACATATTAATATAAATTAAACAATATTTTTTTTGTCATCACTAAAAGCACTATTAACGGAGAGGGTTTTATTTTTGGCAAGTTATCCTTATCCTCTAAGCATTTTTCTGCAATATCTTCAGATCCATACTCTACCTTTTGCAAAAAGTATGTAATTTTAGATTGCTTGTTTCTAGTTAAAAGATCTTTATAAATTTCCTTATAAGATGCTAAGCACTTATAAAGAATAAAGCAAGTATGGAATAAGGGAGAAACATCTGGCAACCTCAGAAGCAGAAGCGTCGAGATCTGGCAACATTGAAACAAGTTTCGAGAAAGACACAGAAGGCGAGAAAAGAAAATTTACATACTCATGTATACTAATAGATCACGAAAGTTATTATTTTCGTAAATTATTACTACTTAGTATGTAAAAATTTATTACATTTCATGTTGTACGAGGGATTTACCCAATTCTCGTATCGTGTCAGAGTGAATCCGTGCTATAGAAGTGCCGTGATATACGGGGGTTACTTGTATTTTACTTATACTTTCTATATTGACTGTCATTTAATTTGATCTAATTATATTTCAACTATCCGGGCAAGTTTAAAATTGCACGTGTGAGCCATTTGCACACATATCCATACATACAGAAAAATCCACTTATTGTTTGGCATTTCTCAACGTTTTAAGGTGTCCTAAATACGAAAATGTAAAAATCACGTTGGGAGATATTTTTTACGATATGTTCTCTCTGTTATAACAACAGGAAAAGTGACATTTATACTACGTATTATTTATTTTTTCAACTGTAAAAATCTCGTTCGAATGCCCTGTTCCGAAAACGTTCTGCAATTCACTTCAAGCGGTTGAAAGTATATTTTAGATTGTTTCATTTATAACTTCATTTATGATTAAGACTAATAAAAGCAAAATAGTGAACTGTCTGTTTTTTGTTATTTAATATTTATAACATTTGTAACATTATTCAGTAACTCATTGTTAAAAATTACACAATTTAAACATTTTTGCCATGACAGTTTACACAATTTTCCTGATGCCTCTTCTTGTGGAATAATAAAGTGCATAATATTACATTTAACTTGTGAGTAAATTATAAGAAATCTTTATTAGTAAGAAAATTAGATGCATTCAATCAATTGTAAACAAACAGGTATAAGAAAATTCAATGAAGTTTTTCGAGATCGTGAAGATGACAAACAGAATTAGTGAAACACAATTAATCATTGCTCGTTCGGAATCAAATGTCCATGAAAAATTTTTCACTTAAATGATGTATCTGGGTGCAATTTGAAAGAGATTGTACTCGTAGATTTATAAATTTTAATTGTCATGCGTTTGTTTGTGTGTGTAAATGAATGTTTGTTTATCACTCTGATTACTGTTCCTTGTAAATTCCTTGTAATATTTTTATTAGAAAATATAAGAAAATATTTTATCATAACTTAATAAGCATTGTTATTACACCAACCCAGTTATTTACAGAATTCTCTTTTATCAGTTAATCTGAATTAATTTATATATATATATATATAGTATATATATTGACTTTCCAGAAAAGGTGGGTTCCAAATTTATCATGACAAACACAAGACACAAGTGTGCATTAAGATAATAAATACTCCCCAGTGAAAAGCTAAAAGTAATCCTGTTTATGTTTGTATTATTCGTAAATAAATTATTAATATTGTATATAAAGTACAAAGTTCTGTACATAATAATAAACAAAATAATCAAACTAAGTAATTGATTAGTTTAGTAAATAAAAGAGATTGTGACGTCAACAAAGAAGTTGTCAATTTCATAAAGTTGTATTGTTACGTTCAGATTTTCTATATTAATGTTTGTTTTGTTGTATTTTACTTAAAAATAATTAACTTATTTGGTAATTTTCCTAAATTTATTTCCTTTAAGCCATTTAACATCATTTACCTTTAATGCTACATCGCATAATTTGCCTAAATGTCTGATTTCTTCGATAACGGGAAAAGAAATCAAAGGTAAGTCTTCTTGGTAAAATTCGAAGCAATCGGTCATTTTAAATTTATAATTTTTTCACAAAACAATTCTCGTTACTTCTGACAGGAACAAACCACAACAAACTACATATGATCGCGCCCGACGAATAAGTGTTGCCAGCTCGTGCGCCGTAATTATCAAAATGGAAAACGTCGTTTACTGTTTAAGTGTTGAGTAAATATAACATTTTAAAACGATAAATAATATTAATAAAATAATATAAGTAATAATTAGCATTATTCAGTTCTTAAATAAAATTATGGAAATTCGAAATGTTTCCGAATGGCCGAGCGGTTAAGGTGGAAGCCTACCGCTCTGAGGGACCCGGAATCCTATCCGGACGGATCGAAAAAGTCTCAGGAATTTTTCGGGTCGGGTCCCGTCTTTCACTTCCCGACCGCCTCATTGTGAGCATGGTCGAACCTGTAATGGGCTTGCTATAAGGGGCCCTCTTAGTGTAGACTGGGCGGAAAGAGTTTTAATGCAATTTGAAAAGTTTTAACTTTCAAGAAACGAGCTGCTGCAAACAATGTAAGAATGAATACCGATATAACCCGATATAGAAGCTTCACGAAATCAGTAGCAATAAAAAAAAATTTTTCTTAAAAGCACAACGTCAGTTGCTAATAAAAAAGGCAATGTCTCATACGGTGTCTTCTCGGATTTGATACAAACATGTAAACCAAAGAAAAACGTTTTCCTATTTGATTGCGGCATTCATTTCCAATTTGGACCTATTTTCAAGTTATAAAAACATTCATTTACTTTAAATAGAGCAGCAACGAGTTGTTTAACTTTTCCAGCAAAATTTAAAACTGTGTATATGGCGCCATCTGTTATGATATTTTATTTTAACAATTTTTCTTATCATTTTAACTGTCATAAAATGGCAAAAGCGTAATTTTAATAGTAGGAATGGTTTTATAAAAATTATTAATTGCTATTAACGAGTAAAATCGTCATAAAGTCCGATCCTACTGGAAATAAACACAATTGGAGGTAATGGATGGCCGCCATCGGTTAGACGAAACCTGGCCGTCTTTCTCCATCCATTTTCATCTCTACAAAGACTGTCTTTATCAGAAGGCGGTAAACGTGAATTAGTTAAGTCCACGACCACGTTTAAAACTAAAACAACATTTATTTACAACAATCTTACGAGTACACTTGAGAGAGAACTACACGTGCTCATGGCAGCGATCACCGGACAAGAAGCAACACTACCCAGAATCCCCTCCGGGAAAAACCCTTGTCCCCGTTTTTCAATCCGGGATTCACGGGAAACTCCTAGAGGAGTGGCGCTATCTCACCAGTCCGTGATTTGTCGCCGCGCGTAATCAAATTATTTTTCCACCCCTCCATTTTGACAAATTAAGGTGCATCAGAACAATGAATTTATGATAATTGATTCTCTCTTGAAGTATTTCTAAAGCTGAGTTTTTCTTCTTCTTCTTCTTATCAGTTCAGGTGGTGGGGTTAGCCTGTTGGCATTGTTCCTCTGAACTTTGGCGGTCAGTCGAAGCGTCCTATGTGACGTAGATAGGTTTCCAACACCTTTATGTGAAGGGCCAGTAAATCGGGGTTAGGTTCCAGATGAAGGACAGGAGAATCACAAGAGTGAATTTGAGAGCAAGGCCACTGTTGCCAAGTCCCAGATGCTTACGTTTCCTAGATCTGGTGGAGAAACTCCCTAAAAAACCCTTAAAAATATTTTTTCACCCTAAAAAACCCTAATTTTTATAAAATTATAATTTAAAAAATATCTTATTATTCTTTTATGAATTACAAAACTTTTAAAACATTAAAAGAAACCATTTATTATGAAAATTAAATATCTTGAAAAACATTAACTAATAACATCATTTAATTCTTTTGATACATTTGTAAATTGAAAATTAATGTGGTCATACATTTCTTGATTAAGTTTTTCTATCATTATTGGTAATGATTGAAAATTGGCACAAATTATTTCATTTCTTAAAAAGTAATACCTGGTTGCTAAAATAGCTTGTGCCATATTTAAATACGATCTGTTTCTTAATTTTGATTTTATAATTAGATGGATTGAAAAAGACTTCTCAACAGTTCCATTAGAAGTTGAAAGGCACAAACATTTCAATGCTAAGTGAGCAATATTTCTAAATCTTGGGTTTCCAATTTAATCAGTATCCTCAAAAACTTCAATCCAAAACTCAGTTGATTTGTCACAATTATTCCATACTTTATTTTGAATATTTAGCCATTCATACTCTGTTTTAGTCAAATAAAAAAGTGATAATAATTGTGCAATTGGAAGAATTGATGGCTTTTGTTGTGATGTTGAAACTGAAGGATGCAGTTGACTCAATTGTTCTAGAATTATAAGATTTTCTGGTAAACGTTGTTGAATTTGTGTACACAACTCTGTAATAAAGGTTGTGCATTGGTATTTAACATCACTATACTCAGATCCAGAAATATTTGAACTAAAAATGTTAAATTCATACTCCCAGTCAACACTATTGACATGAACTAGGTGATCTTGAAAGTATGAAATCTTATTCTCTTACTATTTCAAAAATAGTTGGTACAATAATTTTTCGTAATATTGATTTATAAAGTAAAAATAAATCTTGATATAATTTCAAAGGATCAGCATGATCACTTTGGAATAACTTATTTACATCACAGACTTGTTTTAAAACGTCTTTTAAAAATATCATGAACAGTCTGTAAGCATTAACTTTAATAATATTATACAGCTGCTCTGCAGAAAAACATTTATCTTGTTCCTTTGCTAATCTAAACAATAAAAGTAATTTCTTCCACTGATCTACAATGGTCTTGATAGCTTCCTAGCGAGCAAGCCACCTTATTCCACTGAGTTTAGATATTTTCTTAGGTTTACAATTTTCATTTATGGCAGCATACAGACTTTCATATTGAGTTTTCCGTGTTAATTAAACTATAGGAAAACCAATTGTGAGCCTCTCGGACAAGATATTCCAACTGTCTTGGTAGGGTTTGACATGCTTTTTCTGCACATCGATGAAATGAATGACAAACACATCTTACTACAACCAAGCTTGGAACATTATCCCTCAACAATGTAGAAAATGACTGATGTCTTCCAATCATGACACTAGCATTGTCAACTCCTATTGCAATTAGTTTATGTAGATTTAAGCAATCTTACAACAACTGATTTCTAAATGAATTATACATGGAATCTGAATCACAATTTTCCAATTGAATGAGAGGATAAAAGGTTGTGATGATTTTTTTCTGCGTTCTAGAGAAATGTTTCACCATGATGCACAAAATCTTGGTTGTAGAAATGTGAGTTTGGTTCATCTATTATTACAGAAAACAGACTGTTATCCATGTCCTGAATCAATTCCTCTATGACTGATGGTCCAATAACATTTTTTAACAGCATCGAACATTTAGTGCGGTAAAGTTTCATCTCTTCAAAAATTTTAGACTTCTGATCAATTTTAGGTAGTAGTTCTGTCAGATGATTTACAGTGTTAATACTGCTATGCTCAGCAACGAAGGCACTCAATTTTAATTTTGCAATTTTTGTTTCTGTTCCTATTGCTGGCTCAAATGGCAATTTTTTTACTTGATTTGGCACTTTTTTCCCAATGCAACTTTTTCTCAGTGCTTTCTTGTTTTGGCATGTGTAAGCAAACCTTTTTTGTGTGCAGTTAAATTTATTTTACAATAACGACAATAAGTATTCAGTGGATCATTTGCTGGATCAGTAGCTAACCAAGCTAGAAATGAAAATTTTCAAATTAGCACAAACAAATATAAAATATAAATTGCTGAAGCTTACCTTTTCATTCTTCCAATTTCTTCCATGTTTTGCAGTATGACTGTGTGTATTTCTTTTTGGTCGCCATAATAATATTGAATAATTGGAAAATTATTTCGAACCAAACCAAACCAAATAAAAACATAAATTACCCTACAAAAAGTTTCAATTTACATTCATTCTTTCAATAAGTTATTTGCATAACTATAAAAGTTGTTTTATTACTTACATTTAAATATTTCCTGAAGTTTTAACAATTTAACATCAAAGATCAAACTCACGAAAGCTTGTAAAATAACATGTGTTATTGCTCGGTGCTGGTATAGATTAATTATAAGCGAAGCTAGGTAATTAGTGTATACTGTAGTGCTAATTGACCCTATTTCAAGTAAAGACAATGCCAGCGATGATAAAATTAAGAAATTCTCAAAGTGAATGCAAAATTTTTAGATTTAAATGTAATCCCTAAAAATTCTCTATAAACAAAATCATCCCAAATTTTTTCCTAAAAAATCAGCTCCCTAAATTCCCATTAGACTCTAAAGTAATCCCTAAATTAAAAAAACCCTAACATGGCAACACTGAACAAAGCTAGTTTCAGTAGTACTGCAGGCATGTGAGCTAGTAGTCGTGTAATCGCATGGAAACAGGGACAGAAAGTTGAATTTGCGACAGACCTATTTTATATCCTATAAACCGAAGATCGATAAAAGCAAAATTTTTAAAATTATAGATTTTTTCTTTAGTACAACAGAAATTTTTAGAACTTATGTAAATTTTTACAATACTTAATTAGCGGCATATTTTATAATATAAATATTTTTTTGGATATCACTTGACTTCACTGTTACGATATTTTTCTTCTTTGTAAAAAGCAAAAGTCACGCAGTAGGCACCGACGAGATTCGAACTCGTGATCTCCTGTTTACTAGACAGGCGCTTTAACCAACTAAGCCACGGCGCCGCGTTGTCTATTCTTATTGCCAAGTGATGCTGTGCTTTTAAGAACCTCTTTCTTGTTTGTAAAAAGCAAAATTTGTTATCGTGTGATTTTCGGAAACGACGAAACTATATTGTACTCGTAATTCTGTTAATTCTACCAGCTTAAGGCCTTGTCGTTTGTCGACGAATATTAAAGTGGAAACAATGCTTATTGCCGTTATGTTTAACAAAATGTGTTTTCATAGCTTAGCATACTAACATACAAATGTGAGAATGCGAGAGCGGAAACAATTCTTTCGATAATTTGTTCATTTTATTTATCACATGATGGTACAGTTTTTGATTTTCCCACTTGATTAATCATTCAATGTAATATTTTAACTAAAAAATACACCAAAAGTCGTCGTATTTCGTCAGAAAAAAAAAGTAGAAGTTCCCTTAGATAGTTGTCGTCGCACATATTTGACGAACATCTGGTTTCTTTCGTCACTTGTATGTCCTATCAGATTATCAAAATACTAAAATTCGATTGGTGAAAACGTAGAATAAAAAGGGAAAAAATTCACGAGTTCTGGTAGTTTACATCCAAGAGAATTTGCCATATTAACCGCTGTCTATGACCAGAAAGAACCTGCCTTACTAATATAAGAAGATAGGGTCGCTCCGATTCTGTAGCATTCATCTCGCATTCTTCCAGTTTGAACAACAGAGGTATTAGCATTATATTTAACCGATTGTAAACTCTTCCTCTGTCTCTGGTTTTATAAGTGTATTTTAGATAGGCTCGATTTTCCATAGGTTGTATTATGTACCTCGATTTATGTATCTCTTTGTTTTATTTTATTGATTAAACCCTTATTGTTATTTGTTAACCTGTTTTATTCCTTCTGTTAGTTAATTACGGGCATTCAACCCGCTACTATCGGAACTTACTCGCGACTCTTCCCGCACGATAGAATATAGCCCTCCGTTACATTTTCCTTTTACATCCTCTTAATCCTTTTAAATAGAACGACATTCTCCACTCTTTCTGAAGGAATACGTTACGTAGAAAATGTTTATTATACTGATTGACAGAATGATACTTACGTCGACGAATAATGTCACATCTTTAGATTTAATCCTTGTGGCTTTAAATCCTCGAATAGCACAACACAGTTAATTATAATTAACACACGACGTTATGCTATTTTCAGTGAAGCTAATCACAAGGTATTAGGTATAAGTATACAAAAATAATATATCATTTTTAATGAATGCGTCAATATCAAAGGAATAGTCTCATTTGATTTCGCATTTTACTTTCCCGGTTGTTTTGTACACATAACGAGCAAAAATATTGGAAATGTTGCCGAAATTTTATCCTCCGAATTTTTTGCAAATCACTATGTTTTGAGACTTCCTAAACCAAAAACATTCTTGTAATTATACTTTTTATATTGATTATCGTTTAATTTGATCTAATTATATTTTAACTATCCGGGCAAGTATAAAATTGCATGTGTGAGCCATCTGCACACATGTCCATACATAGAGAAAATTCCACGAAATGTTTTTCATTTCTCAACGTTCTAAGGTGTCCTAAATACAAAAACGTAAAAATCACGTTAAAGGATATTTTTTACCATACGTTCTCTCTGTTATAACAACAGGAAAAGTGACGTTTATACTACGTATTATTTATCTTATCAAGTCTAAAAATGTCGTTCGAATCTCCTGTTCTGAAGGTGATCTGCAATTTACTTCATGCGGTAGAAAGTATATTCCAGATTATTCCATTTATAATTTCATTTATGATTTAAGACACTAATAAAAACGAAACAGTGATCTGTCTGTTTTGTACTTATCGAGTAAGTGTAACGTTGTTTTTTCAGTAAGTCGTTGTTAAAAATTACACGTTTTTCACCACAAATCTCCCGTGGTTAAGACAACAAACAGCGTTTGTTTCGGGAAAATTGTGTAACGAAGGCGATTTGACGATCGCTTTGAAGTGTGGAAAAATACTTTATTTTCTCACACAATTCACACAATTTAAACATTTTTGTCATAAATACTTACACATTTTTCCTGATGCCTCCTGTTGTGGAATAATGAAGTGCATAATATTACATTTAACTTGTGAGTAAATCTAAGAAATCTTTAATAGTAAGAAAATTAAATGACTTCAATCAATTCTCGTAAACGAACAGGTATAAGAAATTCAATGAAGTTTTTCGACATCGTAAAGATGACAAACAGAATTAGCAAAACACAATAAATCATTGCTCGTTCAGGATCAAATGTTAATGAAAAATTTTTCACTTAAATGATGTATTCGGGTGCAATATGAAAGAGATTGTAGATTTATAAATTTCGATTGTTGTGCGTTTGTTTCTGTGTGTAAATGTTTGTTTATTACTCTACTGTTTTTTCTTATTCTCCAGAATGTAGCTAAATATACGATAATGAAGAGAAGAAATACACAGCAAGAAGGAAGGAGGCCTCCATTAACTATATATTAACTTTCGATTTGTAACAGAAAGTATGATAATTTAATGCAAATACAGTAGAGCCTCGAAAACTCGGCACTCGATAACTCCGGATAAATTGGCCACACCCTGGCAGGGCAAAAAATTCTTAGTTAATTAATTTTCATCATAGACAGCTTTATGCCTCATAAAGTATTTTTCTGGGGATTGTCTTATCAGGTAAATTACTGTAACTGTATTCATTAATTTTCATTTTCATGTGGTAAAGGCTCTATGCCTTCATAAAGGTTGTACTTTTCCTTTGTTTAAGGGTATTTGGGCAGTTTATTCTCTGTTGTATTCTCAAGTAAACAATACATACAAATACAGTACAGTATTTTTTGAGGAAACACTCATACTTAGTTTTTTTAACCCCATTCCCGATAACCCGGCATTTTCACAAACTCGGCCACCCTTCGGTCCACTTTAGTCGAGTTTTCGAGACTCTACTGTATTTCCTCTAAGAGGAGTTAGATAGATGACTGGCATCACACTCACAGGAATAGCATGATGTACAGAAAGATATACTATTAAATTATCATATATTTTAAGCTAAATAAATACAAAATATGATTTAAAATTCCAACCCGGCAGTGTTACGACGTCGCAAAATAATAATTGCTCGTAATAACTTTTTATTTAGTTACTGCAAATGTTATGTGTGAAGAATTCGTCTGTGTTACGTTCGTGTTGCAGATGTGTTACTACTGCTTGACTTTTGTATTGAAACTAGTTTAGTGGCTCACAACATGTCAATGCGCTACGTTTACAAAATACTTTTAAATGCCTTTTATAAGGTTAAAAATTTTTCTACGTTTCAAGTATTAAAAAATTCGAACCTCTTCGAAGGTGTAAAATATTATGCAATTAAATCCAAACACAAAATTCGTGAAAAGCATTTTTACTGCTATGTTGTAAAGTAAATAAATACACTAAACGCTTTAAAATATAATTTTAAAGAATTTCTTACAAAAATTAGTATATTATTTTCGACACAGTGACATTAATCAATCTAAACGAAAAGGGTCTATGTCACATGACAAAGCTGGAAGACGGCATTGATCGTTCACACGTAATAAATCACAGTAATATAAATTGCAAAAAAGTTCAGTTGTTTATAACAAAAGTAGTATGAAAACGTTTTAAGAATATAGAAAAGAAAAGAGCTGAAAGAAATCAGACGTGTGTCAACATTTGCAGGTCGCCTTCTATTTCTATTATCTAGCATTGACCTTTTCTGGCCAGGCTGATCATGTCTATACTATTGAAGCGCGGATTATCATATAGATAAGAATCTAGGATACATGAAACATTGTATTATGAACAACTATTTCGTTAATTTATAGATTTTATATTTTCGGAAAGATAATATTTTGTTCTTTTATCGTTTTTCGACAATCATTCTTATACCGAATTTCGGACGAAGAACGACGTCAGCAGATTCGANCTCAAACACAAACCAATCAGCAAAAGGTGGCAATTTGTCGTAGTGCTGTACTTTCCTTAAATTTATGTTTGTTTGGTACAAGTTTGGAAATAATATAACATCATGGATGCCATAGGTAATACTAACTTTGCTTGCCAAGAATTAACTTATAAATGCATGAATGGAGTGTAAAAATAGTTATGGTATCCAAGAATTCTCAGCGAGAAGAGTCTATTGTTGTATCATTAGATTGACCAAATTGTCAACCTAGTCTAGATATGAAGTATCAGAAACAGTTTAATCTGCAAAGAAAAGTGGACTGTAGATGTTGGAAGAGAAAACAGCACAAAACATTCAGTTTAGGGAATCAGATATGTTTCACCATTACACGAGGAGATTCTATACCCAAATATGTATTTTGTGATTATTTGCCATGTCACACATGTAGAATGTTGCTTCATCACTAAAAACAAACTTCTTAGTAAAACCATCTTCCTTTGGTAATTGTTAGTTGCAAAATCTGCAATTCTTAGCTGGCATGATTTGCTTACTTCCAAGAACTCTGAGCAAAACTTTCTTGTATGCAAGTACTTATTGCTGATATCTTTCCTACAATGATTAGCTAGATATGTTCCTGACAAAATGTAAAACTTCCATAAACAGTTTAAAAAAAAAAATTAAATTATAAAAACAGTACAGTTTTAATAAACTCTAGATACTCATCATATTGTATATCAAACATCTGCACACCTGGAGGTAGTAACTTAATTTTTCTGGGGTCTTATTGTTTTGACCATTAACTGTTGACATATCATATTGACAGAAGATACACACCTAACATAGTCAGTGCATCTTACAATTCTACTAAGCTACAATATTACCTTGATATTGAAATAAAACAGAATTACAAATAAAATTTTTTTTACAATTCCTGTATAAGTTTTCTCACTTAAGTTTTTTTTTACTCTTCAGAAATTTAACAGGGTTCTAACATTTGTTAGCTGGATCCTCTCAGCAAACTGTCCCAGCTGACCTGTCCATTTTGAAGCACACAGGCAGCTAGTATGCCAAAACTTAAGTGTACGATGCACAGATTGCCTTGTCTGTCAGTGTGTGTGATATTCATTGCAAAATCTTTAACTGTCACAATAGACTTGCAAATTAAAGAACTTCACCCTAAAAAAGCACCTGCTAGAGATTTATTAAGTGTTGAATTTTACAAATTTTTTGAAATTGAAATTACAGATATTCTTTATTCCCTATATCAGCGCTGTCCAACTGGCGGCCCGCGGGCCGTATACGGCCCGCCAAATAATTTTTACGGCCCACGAGTTCATTTTACTATGAATAAATTTATGTTACTAAATTATTATTATTGATAAAATTATTTTACTACCGTGTTTCCCCGAAAATAAGACAGTGTCTTATATTAATTTTTGCTCTGAAAAATGCGCTAGGTCTTATTTTCAGGGAATGTCTTATTTTTTCAGGAAGGAGAATTCACATTTATTATTGAACAAAAAAATTCCCAAGTCGAACTTAGACGAGAGTGACGTATATCCGGTGTGTCGAACTGTCACCTTTTTATAGCGTCAACATCGAACTCGCTGACCAATTAGTGCTTACTGAACCATAGCACTATGCAAATGTCATGTGGTTTATCAATCTTCTTGGCCCCCGAAATGTTTGGTGAAGAAAATATGGCCCGCGGGCTATAATAAGTTGGACAGCGCTGCGATAGACTATACTCCACACGTAGTTTCCGCGTGAGTCGACTTTTATTACGTACTGTATATAAGTACTCAAAACTTTAAACAATGGGTTATTGTGTGGCAACGAATTGTAAAAGTAAATCTACAGACGTTCGATTGTTTAGATTTCTTGCAAATAAACAGAGGAAAGCAAAATATAGCGTAGACATCAACAGATGGTTCATGATGCACTTCAAACAGTTTATATATGTAAAGTTTGTAACGAGTGGTTTAATTTTATAACCAATAGTGCTTAATAAAAAAATTATAAGTTTGTTATATTATATTATTATATTCTTTATTATTAAATTTTGTTTTATATTATTGCATCACTTTACGAAGTTCCTATATACGTAATTGCATCAGTTTTAGCACCTATTTAATTAGTTTCAATCACGACAGCCTCAAACATAGAATCAAATATGGATGATTGTTTCTTTTCAACAATTTGATGAAAACGTTATATAAAATTGGAGTTGCATAATCATCCGATATTATTATTATATTTTTGACTGGGAATCACTGGATTTATGCAATTTTAGTTTAATTAATGACGTATAAAACAGACTGCTCCTGCAAGCTTGCTTAAAACATGCGACTCAAAAATCCCCAAAATGGCGGTTTAAAAAGTAGGTCACGCGTGTCCTGATCTTCTTATATAGACCTTGGTCTACACCAGGGCTTTTTAAACTTTTTTATTCACGACCCCATTTATGACTGTGATATTTCTCGCGACCCCCCAAAAAAAATATAAAATAAAGACATATACAAATTTGCAAAAACAATAATGGTGTACTACCACAGTTCACTCTTGCGTTACAATGGAACAGAGACAACTGAATACACTGAATAGCGAGAACACTACACTAGTTCACACTAGTGTTGCTGAATTATTGTCTCGCTGCATCAGAAGTGACACAAAGCGTGCCATTTTCAAACTCTCACAAATTATTTTAAATATTTTGCATTAAAATCTCGCGACCCTAAGATTTCGCTAAGCGACCCTAAATGGGGTCGCGACCCATAGTTGAAGAAGCCCTGGTATACACTGGTAATGCTTACTGCAGGTAGAGTTATAACTACGTTTTCATAATTATACAGTACAGCTTTAAGCATTGTTTTAGGTTTTAGGTTAGAATTACCTTGTATAATTTTAAATACACTAAAGCCTTTAATTAATACCAACTGATGAAGGACTATTTTCTATCAGAAAGTAGTCCAAAATGCATTTTAGGTTTAATCGTTTCAATACCTATGTAGTCATTTTTGTGTTTATCAAACGTTTTTACTTTCGGGATCGTTTGTGCCCATCATTGGTCTGATAAGCTCTCACTATTCCCTACCTCACGGTTGTTGATAATTTAAGCGTCTAAATTTCACCTTTCAACCAGGCATTTATAAGTAAATTGTTACCTTGACAACACATTCCAGATACTTCATTTTTCTTAGGTCTTCGGACGTAATAGAATTATTTATGTCTTCACCAAAAATTTCTTCCTGCTCCTGGTAAACTTTCTCTTGTATATCGGGATGCAATCCGAGCAGATAAAAACACCAAGTAATTCCCATTGCGCTTGTGTCCAGTCCCTAACAAAAAGACAATTCATATATATCCCGAATCTCTTATTCTTAAATTAGTAAATGAAACTGATTTTACTGCGAACATGAATGTATCAACTTCTTCTCTGATATCCTCTTCGTTGAGACTTTTATCCGTTAAATGATGATAAAGCAGTAAATCCAGAAATGCTCGCCTCTTCTTTACCCCTGTAACTTCATTTCCTTCTCGAAAGTTGTCGATTGTTTGATTGTCTTTCAGTTCTTCGATCATTTTGTGTTTCTTTTCTCTAATTACCTGAATTGTTTTCATACTTTAATTAACGACGTATATAGTTTACATATAAAAACAAATGAACTTGCCTTTCTGTCGAATTCGTGAATCGTGTGAATGTCTTTGTAAAATTTTTTCCCTAATGGACTAAGATTGAAAATGGGACTGAACCAATACCAAGGCTTCGTGAACCATTGGATAACTGCGGATGTTATACTGAATTATAAAGCACAATGTGGTATATTATAAATGCTTCAAGTAATTGAAATATATTTCACATTGTAAAAAATATATTAAAATTTTAAACTCGAAACAAAATCACTTTTTTTTTTAAACTTCGTAAAATACGTTTTTCTTTAGATATGTCAGACATGACATAAACAGTGTTAGTTGTTAAAGTGTAATATTAAAATTGATTTATTTATTATTAACTTTTACAGAAATTTACAAAATTTTCATTTGTTTGTTTCTTCTCGCCATTTTCCTATTTTTCTGATATTCAGGCAGACAACATTTGTGTTTTCTCATAAACACCAGCAGGTCCGTCATTTCCGGTAACGTTTGACTGAATCGATGAGATTGTAAATATGCCCATTGATTTCAGGGTTATGCAAAGCTACGAATTTCTTATAGTGTAGTAAAAAAATTTCGCCCTTTGGAACCAGCTTTATTTCTTGTTTGTTTGGAAGAATGAAAGGTCTCTAATAAATACTTAATAATGAAAGTGCGACAATGAAAAAAAAAATTTATTCTTTGTTTATTGCAAAACTACCTTATAGTCAAATAGTTTGATACTGTTACTATATTGCTTAATTGCGCCGTTGAATGTAAAATCGTATTTAGAAGATATTTAGTGTATATTTTCCTGATGAAACAGGCAATAAGAATTGCATTGTATGCGTAAATGAAAACTCTTTCATTTCTTCCATAGAACCACAAGACACATAAAGCAATCTGTACTGTATGCAAAAGTGTGTAACAGCAAGAAACTACAAGTGCTCTGAAAGAGATTTTATCCAGATTTTATCCATGCTATGAAAATCTTTCACAGTTAATTAAAATTACAAGGTCGTTTGTCATCTTTGATCCATTGTCACCTATTGCAATTTTGACTACTCCTAATGGAAAAGCTGAGATTGTTGTACAATAATCGATAGAGAAACGAAAATACTGATTACATGAAAATTAAAAAAAAAATAGCTAGAAAACCCTTAGAGTTATTCAAAAGCAAGTTATAAATAGTTTTAAATAAAAAAAGTTCTATTTAGATTTGTCATTAAATATTTCTTTTCAACTTACTCATTAATGGCAACGCCATAATCGCTATGAGATCTGTCTTGAGTGTTGAATCGAACTCCCATTGCTGAATCAGTTATTCAAAAGCAAGTTATAAATAGTTTTAAATAAAAAAAGTTCTATTTAGATTTGTCATTAAATATTACTTTTCAACTTACTCATTAATGGCAACGCCATAATTAGTACCGGATCTGTCTTGGGTGTTGAATCGAACTCCCATTGCTGAATCTGTAAATAATAATAGTATATTTATTAAATAACACACAGAATTTGTTACTTTCCGTAGTAAAGTCTAACCGTAAGAAATTTCGAACATAATGTGTCTTAATTTGAAAAAGTACTGAGAAAAAGAAAGCCTTGAACAAATTAGAAACGTTTTTTTTTCGTAGTTATAAAGACGACACATTCCAACGTATTAATTCGTAAGAATATCGCTATGAAAATTCGCAATAGCAATCGTACTTGCGATCGGAAGTTTCAATTCCAACGTATTAATTCGTAAGAATATCGCTATGAAAATTCGCAATAGCAATCGTACTTGCGATCGGAAGTTTCAATTCCAACGTATTAATTCGTAAGAATATCGCTATGAAAATTCGCAATAGCAATCGTACTTGCGATCGGAAGTTTCAATTCCAACGTATTAATTCGTAAGAATATCGCTATGAAAATTCGCAATAGCAATCGTACTTGCGATCGGAAGTTTCAATTCCAACGTATTAATTCGTAAGAATATCGCTATGAAAATTCGCAATAGCAATCGTACTTGCGATCGGAAGTTTCAATTCCAACGTATTAATTCGTAAGAATATCGCTATGAAAATTCGCAATAGCAATCGTACTTGCGATCGGAAGTTTCAATTCCAACGTATTAATTCGTAAGAATATCGCTATGAAAATTCGCAATAGCAATCGTACTTGCGATCGGAAGTTTCAATTCCAACGTATTAATTCGTAAGAATATCGCTATGAAAATTCGCAATAGCAATCGTACTTGCGATCGGAAGTTTCAATTCCAACGTATTAATTCGTAAGAATATCGCTATGAAAATTCGCAATAGCAATCGTACTTGCGATCGGAAGTTTCAATTCCAACGTATTAATTCGTAAGAATATCGCTATGAAAATTCGCAATAGCAATCGTACTTGCGATCGGAAGTTTCAATTCCAACGTATTAATTCGTAAGAATATCGCTATGAAAATTCGCAATAGCAATCGTACTTGCGATCGGAAGTTTCAATTCCAACGTATTAATTCGTAAGAATATCGCTATGAAAATTCGCAATAGCAATCGTACTTGCGATCGGAAGTTTCAATTCCAACGTATTAATTCGTAAGAATATCGCTATGAAAATTCGCAATAGCAATCGTACTTGCGATCGGAAGTTTCAATTCCAACGTATTAATTCGTAAGAATATCGCTATGAAAATTCGCAATAGCAATCGTACTTGCGATCGGAAGTTTCAATTCCAACGTATTAATTCGTAAGAATATCGCTATGAAAATTCGCANCATTAATCAATCTAAACGAAAAGGGTCTATGTCACATGACAAAGCTGGAAGACGGCATTGATCGTTCACACGTAATAAATCACAGTAATATAAATTGCAAAAAAGTTCAGTTGTTTATAACAAAAGTAGTATGAAAACGTTTTAAGAATATAGAAAAGAAAAGAGCTGAAAGAAATCAGACGTGTGTCAACATTTGCAGGTCGCCTTCTATTTCTATTATCTAGCATTGACCTTTTCTGGCCAGGCTGATCATGTCTATACTATTGAAGCGCGGATTATCATATAGATAAGAATCTAGGATACATGAAACATTGTATTATGAACAACTATTTCGTTAATTTATAGATTTTATATTTTCGGAAAGATAATATTTTGTTCTTTTATCGTTTTTCGACAATCATTCTTATACCGAATTTCGGACGAAGAACGACGTCAGCAGATTCGAAAATCTTATCTCTATGGTCTAAAGACTTCACGCGAAAATTTCGAACAACATTCGCTAAAGTTGTCTTCATCTCCATCATGGCGAATCTTTGACCTAAAGAAAGGCAAGTACGTCAGAAACACAGGAGGACTTTGCCTCATATCACAATTACTTACCTATGCAATTGCGTGGACCGGCAGAGAACGGTATAAAAGCAAAAGAATGACGGTTCTTGCAGTTTTCTGGCAAAAATCGATCCGGATCGAACACTTCGGGATTTACGAAAACCGTTGGATTATGATGAATACCATAAATGTTTATTACAAGAGATGATTTTGCTGGTACGATATAATTACCTGAAAGGAAATTCAATTGTTATCAATGAAATTGATGCTGTTGCTGTAAATTTTTTACTGTAAAATACGATACATACCCACTTTCAAATCGGATGGATTTTTTCTCGCTATGAAACTTGCCGGAGGATAGATCCTGAGTGTCTCCTGAAATTACTTAAATATTTGAAAATAGTTGCCGAGTATTTGATATCATATATTTTTTTCTGTTTACATACAAAATTCGCAAAATATAAAAATGGTTCGTTGTTCTTAAATACTTTCTGTTAAGATACCAAAAAGTTTCTATTAATATAAAAAAGAAAAAAATGTGAAATATATGTCATAGATACATAAGTATATGGAGATAAAATTGGACAATACTAATAGTTATAGTTTCCTTATCTTTTGTTTCTGGTTAAGAGTAAAAATGTATAAAAGTAGCACTTGTTTATATATATATATTTTTTACATTTAATTGGAAACGTCAGAGACGATTGTATTCCACCCCCCAATGACAAAGAAAAAAAATGATCCCCAATAAAATGATTACAAAATATAAAAGATATAACAGACATAATAAAAAAAATTATAAATTAAGTAAGACAACAGATACATTATATACTATATAAAATAGATTTACATTTATTTTTAAAAAAATTAAAATCACGATATAGATAAGGTTCAACAGGCTGTATGTGAGATACTATACGGTAAAAAAAAGATCTTTGGGAAAGAGAAAGGCGGAAAAAAGGGATGAAGAAGCATGATGTATTACGAGTTCTTACAGTAGGGATGCGGAGACCTAGCCAGTAATTGAAGATTAGACCATTGAAGTATTTAAAACAGAGAATGCGGTCAAAATATTTTAAGCGATCAGAAAGATTTGGAAGACCAAGGCGAACTCTTGCCACATCGTGGTTGTTTGTAATTGGTAAATTGCAGAATTTGTGTATCAGAAAATAAACTTTATTTAATTCAGATTGTATTTTTTGAATCAGATAAGGGGCANTGAAATTACAGATATTCTTTATTCCCTATATCAGCGCTGTCCAACTGGCGGCCCGCGGGCCGTATACGGCCCGCCAAATAATTTTTACGGCCCACGAGTTCATTTTACTATGAATAAATTTATGTTACTAAATTATTATTATTGATAAAATTATTTTACTACCGTGTTTCCCCGAAAATAAGACAGTGTCTTATATTAATTTTTGCTCTGAAAAATGCGCTAGGTCTTATTTTCAGGGAATGTCTTATTTTTTCAGGAAGGAGAATTCACATTTATTATTGAACAAAAAAATTCCCAAGTCGAACTTAGACGAGAGTGACGTATATCCGGTGTGTCGAACTGTCACCTTTTTATAGCGTCAACATCGAACTCGCTGACCAATTAGTGCTTACTGAACCATAGCACTATGCAAATGTCATGTGGTTTATCAATCTTCTTGGCCCCCGAAATGTTTGGTGAAGAAAATATGGCCCGCGGGCTATAATAAGTTGGACAGCGCTGCGATAGACTATACTCCACACGTAGTTTCCGCGTGAGTCGACTTTTATTACGTACTGTATATAAGTACTCAAAACTTTAAACAATGGGTTATTGTGTGGCAACGAATTGTAAAAGTAAATCTACAGACGTTCGATTGTTTAGATTTCTTGCAAATAAACAGAGGAAAGCAAAATATAGCGTAGACATCAACAGATGGTTCATGATGCACTTCAAACAGTTTATATATGTAAAGTTTGTAACGAGTGGTTTAATTTTATAACCAATAGTGCTTAATAAAAAAATTATAAGTTTGTTATATTATATTATTATATTCTTTATTATTAAATTTTGTTTTATATTATTGCATCACTTTACGAAGTTCCTATATACGTAATTGCATCAGTTTTAGCACCTATTTAATTAGTTTCAATCACGACAGCCTCAAACATAGAATCAAATATGGATGATTGTTTCTTTTCAACAATTTGATGAAAACGTTATATAAAATTGGAGTTGCATAATCATCCGATATTATTATTATATTTTTGACTGGGAATCACTGGATTTATGCAATTTTAGTTTAATTAATGACGTATAAAACAGACTGCTCCTGCAAGCTTGCTTAAAACATGCGACTCAAAAATCCCCAAAATGGCGGTTTAAAAAGTAGGTCACGCGTGTCCTGATCTTCTTATATAGACCTTGGTCTACACCAGGGCTTTTTAAACTTTTTTATTCACGACCCCATTTATGACTGTGATATTTCTCGCGACCCCCCAAAAAAAATATAAAATAAAGACATATACAAATTTGCAAAAACAATAATGGTGTACTACCACAGTTCACTCTTGCGTTACAATGGAACAGAGACAACTGAATACACTGAATAGCGAGAACACTACACTAGTTCACACTAGTGTTGCTGAATTATTGTCTCGCTGCATCAGAAGTGACACAAAGCGTGCCATTTTCAAACTCTCACAAATTATTTTAAATATTTTGCATTAAAATCTCGCGACCCTAAGATTTCGCTAAGCGACCCTAAATGGGGTCGCGACCCATAGTTGAAGAAGCCCTGGTATACACTGGTAATGCTTACTGCAGGTAGAGTTATAACTACGTTTTCATAATTATACAGTACAGCTTTAAGCATTGTTTTAGGTTTTAGGTTAGAATTACCTTGTATAATTTTAAATACACTAAAGCCTTTAATTAATACCAACTGATGAAGGACTATTTTCTATCAGAAAGTAGTCCAAAATGCATTTTAGGTTTAATCGTTTCAATACCTATGTAGTCATTTTTGTGTTTATCAAACGTTTTTACTTTCGGGATCGTTTGTGCCCATCATTGGTCTGATAAGCTCTCACTATTCCCTACCTCACGGTTGTTGATAATTTAAGCGTCTAAATTTCACCTTTCAACCAGGCATTTATAAGTAAATTGTTACCTTGACAACACATTCCAGATACTTCATTTTTCTTAGGTCTTCGGACGTAATAGAATTATTTATGTCTTCACCAAAAATTTCTTCCTGCTCCTGGTAAACTTTCTCTTGTATATCGGGATGCAATCCGAGCAGATAAAAACACCAAGTAATTCCCATTGCGCTTGTGTCCAGTCCCTAACAAAAACACAATTCATATATATCCCGAATCTCTTATTCTTAAATTAGTAAATGAAACTGATTTTACTGCGAACATGAATGTATCAACTTCTTCTCTGATATCCTCTTCGTTGAGACTTTTATCCGTTAAATGATGATAAAGCAGTAAATCCAGAAATGCTCGCCTCTTCTTTACCCCTGTAACTTCATTTCCTTCTCGAAAGTTGTCGATTGTTTGATTGTCTTTCAGTTCTTCGATCATTTTGTGTTTCTTTTCTCTAATTACCTGAATTGTTTTCATACTTTAATTAACGACGTATATAGTTTACATATAAAAACAAATGAACTTGCCTTTCTGTCGAATTCGTGAATCGTGTGAATGTCTTTGTAAAATTTTTTCCCTAATGGACTAAGATTGAAAATGGGACTGAACCAATACCAAGGCTTCGTGAACCATTGGATAACTGCGGATGTTATACTGAATTATAAAGCACAAATGTGGTATATTATAAATGCTTCAAGTAATTGAAATATATTTTACATTGTTAAAAATATTTTAAAATTTTACTTTTAAACAAAATTACTTCTTTTTAAACCTCGTAAAATACCTTGAAGGTTTAGACTATTTACAAAAGTATGAAATTTTCGAGTCTATCTTAATCCTTGTAATACACTCCAGAAGTAACAGTTAACATGGGTTTTATTGAAGAATATACTTCTTAAAACAAAGATAAACAATAAGTAAAAAATTCACAAAGTTAAAAACGATCAAGTGTCAGCATTCTGTTTTAGGTTCTGACACTTTACATTAAAAACATGAAAAGGACAATGTTGTGAGAATGGAAAAAAATGGAAAGGACAATGTTGTGAGAAGAATTCTTTATGTTTTTTCTAGATTTTATCATGGCTAAAATCTAAAAAAAACATGTGAGATTTTATCTAGATTTTATCCATGCTATGAAAATCTTTCACAGTCATTTAAAATTACAAGGTCGTTTGTCGTCTTTGATCCATTGTCACCTATTGCAATTTTGACTACTCCTAATAGAAAAGCTGAGATTGTTGTACAATAATCGATAGAGAAACGAAAATCCTGATTACATGAAAATTAAAAAAAATAGCTAGAAAATCCTTAGGGTTATTCAAAAGCAAGTTATAAATAGTTTTGAATAGAAAAGTTCTATTCAGATTTATCATTAAACATTTCTTTTCAACTTACTCATTAACGGCAACTCCATAATCAGTGCCAGATCTGTCTTGAGTGTTGAATCGAACTCCCATTGCTGAATCTGTAAATAATAACAGTATATTTATAAAATAACATATTGAATTTGTACACTTTTCTTAGTAAAGTTGTCTGTTTTGACTGTAAGAAATTTCGAATATACTCGAACTCAATTTGAAAAAGTACTGAGAAAAAGAAAGGCTTTAACAAATTAGAAACGTTTTCTTTTTCATGATTATGAAGATGACACATTCCAATGTATTAATGCGTCAGAATATCGCTATGAAATTTCGCAATTGCAGTTGTACTTACGATCGGAAGTTTCGTTGGCTCTAATTCAGAATCTGTCGGTCCGTGCCTCATTATTGTTTTTTCTGCTATTGTTCGGTTCGTTGACCTCACGATGTGTTTGATTAAAACAGATTGTCTTATTTGCAAAATAAAAACAAAAACCAAATTTCTCTAAATGAAAGATAATGTTTAATTTACAATAACATTTCGAAATTGTCGTAATGAAGAGACAAGTTTAAAAAACACACTCTCAACTGCTCGTTCATTTTTCAGCACATTTTCGAATTGTAGTTTTTTTATAATACTGTATTCAAAAAAAAATGTTAAAAACATTTTTTACGCTTGTAAAAAGGTAATTTTCTCTGCAAGTAAACATTGCTTAATCAATTCTTACCTCCAATAATATCCAAAGTGCACAGACTGATTAGCTCGTCAATAAGAAACTCTTCATTTTGCTTTTTATTTTTCAACTTTTCAATTAAGATGTTTGAGTGGTCGTTGAAAATTCCTTGAAAGTCTTCGAGAATTCGAAAGTGAAATGCCGGAGTTAACAATTTCCTACGATGTCTCCACTTGTCGTTCGAACTGTTTCGATTGTAAATAAATAAATTACTTGTATTAATGTGAAATATTCGATGATTGTTTTACCTTGTTAGAAGACTGTTCCCAGCCACGGATGAAGAATATTATAAATCCAATCTTTGTTGATCACGGTGTTATTCTTTAGCACTTCCTGTATTAAATAATCAATTGTTAACGTGACAAAGCACTTATTACGTGACGAAGCAAGTATACCTGAACCACATCGGGGTGAGATAATACAATATAATTATAGCCACCCCAAGAAAGTTTCATCACTTTCTCTTCGATGAATCCCAAACACGCACAACTCAATAGTTGNAAATTCTCGAAATGAAAGAAAATTTTCATTCACAATACCGTTTCGAAATTGTCGTAATGAAGAGACAAGTTTAAAAAACACACTCTCAACCGCTCGTTTATTTTTCAGCACATTTTCGAATTGTAGTTTTTTCAGAATATTAAAAAAATGTTAAAAACATCTTTTTCTGCTTGTAAAAAGGCAATTTTCCCTGCAAGTAAGCATTGCTTAATAAATTCTTACCTCCAATAATATCCAAATTGCACAGTCTGATTAGCTCGTCAATAAGAAACTCTTCAGTTTGCTTTTTATTTTTCAACTTTTCAACTAAGATGTTTGAGTGGTTGTTGAAAATTCTTTGAAAGTCTTCGAGAATTCGAAAGTGAAATGCCGGAGTTAACAATTTCCTACGATGTCTCCACTTGTCGTTCGAACTGTTTCGATTGTAAACAAATAAATTACTTGTATTAATGTGAAATATTCGATGATTGTTTACCTTGTGAAAAGACCTGTTCCCAGCCACGGATGAAGAATATTATAAATCCAATCTTTGTTGATTACGGTGTTATTCTTTAGCACTTCCTGTATTAAATAATCAATTGTTAACGTGAGAAAGCACTTATTATGTGATCAAGCAAGTATACCTGAGCCACTTCGGGGTGAGATAATACAATATAATTATAGCCACCCCAAGAAATTTTCATCAGTTTCTCTTCGATAAATATCAAACACGCACAACTCAATAGTTGAGTTATAACTATAAGAAATTATTAAACAGGGCATTAACTTTTACTGATCGTTATTCAAAAACAAATCCGTAAATAATAACATTATATCGTA
>NW_019384445.1:0-27989 GCF_000671375.1 Centruroides sculpturatus | reverse complement strand
TTATAATAAAGTTACAATAAATTAAGTTAATATATAATTATATATACAGTACCTAATTTATATATAATTAATATATAATTATATGTACAGTACCTAATTTATATATAATTTATATATAATACTGTACAGATGATAGTAATCTCTCTGTAGCGTGGCGCTTGACGGCGCGGAAAGTAGTTCGGCTGCCCGAAGACGTTTTACGTAATTATAGGAGTTTTTTTTACCGTTTTTTACGGATACCGTCGCAATTTTTTCGCTGTCTTATAAGAATCGTAATTATGGGAATTCGTTTTATAGGGGTCTACTGTATATTGAATTTAAAATATATATTTTCTATTTCAAATTAGTACTGTCTTGTTCTCGTACATCATATTTTTCAAATAAGCAAAGAAGTCGTGCTTGTCATGTCTTTAACTGCTGTCAGGAAATCAATTTGAATTAAAATAACGTGACTTTTGGTGTGATAATGAAGTTTGTGAATAGTTCTTCTTTCGTTTAGCTTCAAACTCTTTTCTCGACATTGATTCACCCAAAAGATATTACTTGAATTTGAAGACCGAGTTAAAGTATTACAGAATGTAAACATAATTTTTCTATTTAGTGCTTCTATTTTGTTTTAATGCAGAAAAATCAAAAAGACGGATTTAAAGTGAATTGAATAAAATCCGGACTAAGAGAAAAATTTAATATCTAGTTGCTTAACTTTGCAGTCGAAATTAGGTGGCGCCATCTGGTATGAGATTTTACTAAAAAGATTTTACATTTGTAACTATTATAAAATGGCAAGAAGTTTAAATTTGAATGTAGGGATAGGTTTTATAAAAAAAAATTGTAAATGCTCTTAACGAGTTAAAGAACTGTTATGACACCTTTCTGACAAATATCTGTCATCTGAGCCAGGAGAAATGTCATGTTTAACAATAGAATATCCCGTCAGATGTTATAAATCCAGAAACTCGATTGGAGGTAATCTGAAATAAAAAGGAATCAAATTCACAAAATCGGGGAGACGGCCATAGAAATAGTTTCGGCATAATACAGCTTCGATTCTCTTACTCCGGATCATTCCCGTCTCCATATCCAAAGGCCGAATCACCAAATCATGGGTATCGTTTTAAACTCATTTGTAAACACTCTAATATCGAGAGGTGTACTTAGTGTATTTAGTTGTTAGCTTATTTTCTCTGTTCTTTATATATATATTAAATTCTATGTGTTTTTGTAAATGCTCATGTCTCTTCATTTAATTTATACGGACCCTGATCGAACTTACTCGCAACTTCACTCCCAACTCATTTAAGACCTTACTTCAACGCCATCCACTGACACATTATTAGTGGGTTGTAACGACCTAAAGGACTAACGCTCCCACGTATTCTCACATTATGTAAGGTTCCGAAAACGTTAGTCTCGAACTTCTGTCCTCCTAGCACGCTTTTAGTTCAAAAAAGAGGTAGAAGTCTTCGCACATTAAAAATGTGAAAGCTTCTACCTTTCAGACTTTCACCCCGCTTGGAACTTTTTAAACACCCAGCGTATATCCCCAATTTAAAGACTAGCGATCGATCAAAAAATGACCTCCCAAAAATTTTTAGATTTTGGATTCGGGGACCTAAAAATGTCGAGAAATGCGAAAAAATTTGGGGATTTTTATGTATGGATGTTAGCGCGTGTTATCGGTCTTATGCATTTAGTCGATAACTTCCAAAATTTTGCAGAGATCTTTTCGTATTACTGTAGGTAGATTGATGCTACGTATTTTGGTAGTTAAGGGTCGAGAGGGTAGGGAGATAGAGGTGGCTGTGTGTATTTCCAGCAGGCTCGACCTTAAAGACGATTTTACTGGTTATTAGTATTTAAAATTTTTTTATAACATCTATAATCACTTTTAAAATTTAAGTTTTTGCAATTTTATAATAGCTAAAAATATAAAATTTTTAAAATAAAATAAGATAACAGGTGGCTCCTCCAAATGTTGCCAGGAACCTTAAGCAACTAGTTGCTGGATTCCGCCATTTTCTCCGCCAAAGGCCATCTTGCAGGCCATCACATATGTTACCGACTACCAGTGCCGTTCTTTGCACCGATTCCAAATTCATCCTCTCCGCCTTAAACAACTACAGTGACAAATCCCCTACCATCACTCGCAGAATCCATAACAAACCACACATCCACTACAGCCACCAGAAGCACATGCACTTTATCTGGACTTTTTCTCACGTTAGTATTGACATCAACGACAAAGCAGACGACCTCTCTAATAGCAATCTTCCAAACACAGTTAACACTAATTTTATAACCTCCGAAAATCTCCTAACTATTACTAATTCCGATCACCATAACAACATGGAAGGCATCTGGAGCCACGACCCAAATCACAATAACTATCTTTGGCTTAACGACGGCCGACATTCCGGCATATCCACCATTTCCAATCGTTATTTTAACGTTTTAATCAACCGCGCGAGGACCAACTCTTTACTTACAGATCATTTTTTTACTCCCGAAAAATAAAAAGTAATGATAAATGCAGTTATTATCCCAACCAGATCTTTATAAATAAACCAATAACGATACGTTTTATTTCTCGCAAAACAAAGCAAGTAATAATTCAAAAATAATAACACAAAAAAATTCTCTTCATTTAGATTTGTCTCGGATGTGTTGCAATTATTAAAAGAAAATTGTCGACTAAGCATTAAAAATTATAATTTTAAGCAAAATAGTTTGCAGGTAAATTCGTTTTCCTCGTTTTAATACTTGCAAATGTTTCATAAAAAACCAAGAAAAATTTACTTAACTGAAGACTGTTATAAAGTTCTACTTTGTTAAATTAACGATAGTTTCAAACATTTACTTACCTTCAGATGCAGAGGAAGACGGATAATTTACCTGCTGTTTTCTTCTGTTTCTCCATTTCTTTCCTAATAAATATATCACTAGAAGTGATATAATAAGCAAACTTAAAAGAATTTGAAATGAAGTCAACAGACACATGGTTAATAGTCTTCTTGCTCTGCACTTTCTAGTGTACGTAATAATTTTCTACGTATATATATATATATATCTGCAAAATAATAACCTGGAAAAATGCCAATCACAGTTAGTTTTTATGATACGTAATCGACATCTGCCAATTTTTTTACGTCAAATCGCCATGCAGTAAAATCTTTTTGCTCTAAGGTTTGTAATGTGGTAGGTAATAATTGTCTACGTATTTATTGATATACCTGTAGAACAATTAGCATGGAAAAATGCCAATTAAAATCAGAGTTTCTATGACACGTGCCAATGTTTGACGTGTAAACTCATCATACAGCATACTAAAAGTGCTGTAATGATTTTTTCTCGCGTGTCTATAATTTAACCTAGAATTTGAAGTATTTACAAAATATTTCGATTAAAAAGTAATCATAATCTAAGGATATGTTTTTAAAAGTTATATAATTAGGAAATATTATTTTAAATACAATTAGGTTTATTGTAATTTGACATGGAAACGATTCTTACTATATGCCAGCGACACACAGAGCAGGGTGATTTGGGAGCATGATGTTCGATCACCGGTCAGACCCGGTAAATATTTTCGGTGCTCTGATAGAAAACAAGTACTTGCCACGAATTATGAGGGAACTGATGCAAGCTACACCCGACACTGTGTTTCGGCAATACATTTCATGACCGCACGTGGCACCGCGAACTCTCACTAGTTCGAACGAAGTGATAATGTTTGTTGAAATACTTAGAGAAAAAAAATTGCCCTTCTCTTGCTAAGTTCACAGAAATAACAAAATACATAATGTGGTTTTCAGCATCATTCATATAAAAAATGATATCATACGTGCTAAAGCAAAAATAACATAATGGAATAAATGTTTCGAGTACTGCATTTAATTACGACCCTTTAGTGAAACACCCTTTTCTCTTTTAACTGTTATTATAACCGAATATCGTTCAACGTTGAAATATGTTGTAGACGCTTAAAGTTCAGCAGTGTCAAATATTGCAGCTACGTTTAAATTGTTCTGCTGCAAATAAAACAAGCGCATCCGTCCCATTAAAATGCAATTTATTTTCATTAATATTTAAATACTTAAACCAAATCTTAAAACCGAATTTTTTCGTATGTATGTATATTATTCTACTTGCATATAAACAAAGTTGTTATAGGCAATATTTCTTTGTCTTTATTTTATATGCGACACCCGATCCTGGATCGCAAAAAAATGCTGATAATAAAACGTAATCACGAATAAAATATGTTTAAATTTCAGATAATAATACATTGGAACAACTTGAGTCTAAGGAAATATCCCGTTATAGAGTTTTTTAAAAAAATATTGTCAAAAATTGTGTTTTGTTTTGTGTTAATTTACTTTTGGTTCGTACTTGATTTTTTTCATATTTTTGTTTTTGGTTTANTTTAGACGTAACGTCGCGATTTCCAAGTCCCCCAGAGACTCGGTGGTGTCAGATTCAGGTCTCCTGACAGGGCGCCAAAGAGGTGCCGACCCTACGGTCACATGTGTATTACACAAATGTTGTGCGTCTTTAAGGATTAGACGTGCGTAAGTGCAACGTGAAACAAACTGAAGGCTTAGTTTGCTATTTTAGTAACTACCTATTTGCTGGTTTAGTAAAGGTTAAGTATGTATTTAACTAAACCAGCCATTCATATCTTCAAAAATAAAAGATATCCATTTAACTGTTAAATATCTTTACTAGCATGAATTATAAAGAATTCGTGTGAAACTGATCCTGTGTAATATAATTTGTTAATTACTGTTAAGTTCATTAGACATGGGACATACTCTCTTACGAAGAAACACGTATTATGCTCAAATTCAAATATCATTTTAAGTATGTTCACAGTGTGGGTAAGTATTTGTTTTTCTCCAAATTTTATTCGACTCATTATGCTTCGTTAAATTGCTGAAAGTAAATGATAGCTAGCAGGATTTCTCATTTCCCAGTCTATTGCCCATCTCAAGATTTCAAGGAAAATAGTGATCTGTGTTTCAGCATTCAAGAAATCCTGGTATATAATTAATTATATTTGGAATACAGTAGATCCCCCTATAAGACTGGTTNACGAGGTTGAGTCAAACCTTATCCGCGCTAATACTCTAGAATTCATTTTAATCAACTTTTAGAAAAGTCAATTTCTCGACACAATTGCCCAGTTGTTCAAATCACAAATAGAAACACGTAAAAGTTAATTACTTTCTGTTTTTTCATATTTCCTTGATCTTTCTGATAAATTTTTGATCGTGAAAGAAATCTCTAATAAATAAAAAACCTTGATTTTACCTTTACTTTTAAAATAACGAAAGTTAGTTCGTAACTTTCCTCATTTTACTCATAAACAATATAACAATTTCTATAAATATTCCGTCTCTATCACATAGAAAGCAAATTTAAATAAAATAAATTTAGAAAATAATCGAAATAATCAATTACTTATGTTAATCATATTTAATTTAAAAGATTGTTCAAATTTTGTAAATTACTTTAATTTTATTTATAGTAAATTTTTTGAATATATCAAATAACTTTTTTTATAATCATAGTAAGACTCTACCAAAGCTTTTGGGCTAGACTCATGCAGGAATGACAGTTTCTGTAACAATCTAAAAGTATTCTGATCTAATAAATTATATGTTTTATACAAAAATTCAATTAAAAAAAAGAATATGATGACGATACCTGAAACAACGTTTTCTTGTTTTATGATAATGTGTATCCGCACAAATTCCACAGCACTGTGGATACTCTTTTAGAACTCCTCCTCGAGATGTCAAAGTAACGTCTTTATAGTCCTGTTGGGAATTCGAGCTGTCGTGTGAATTTTAGAGCTTCGTTAATTTTTATTTTTATCATTATTTCCCTTTTTCCACTCTTTCATGGAAGTTAAAGTTAGACCTTTTGACCTATAAGTGTACTGCGTCACTTTGAAAGGTGACCTTCTATTCGTCTGTGAAACTTCTNTGCACACTCGGTAAGTAATCCTACAATTTTTTGTTTATAGCGTAGTTTATACGGATTATTTCCAAAAAAATATGCGTATTTTGGAAATGTTGAGTCGGATTAGTCTAAAATCGATTAATTTTATGGAATAAAACCTTTCAAACAGCCGTAGTCCGTAAACTTCACACGTGTCGAGCTGTGATTGGATGTGATTCCTACAAAATCGGATTTATAAAGAACGGAACGTATCTACCGTCTTATAGGGAAATCTACTGTATATTATAGAATAAATATGTACTCGAAAAGAACGGTAATTATTTTCGTTTTTGAGAATAATTTGATATGTTTTGTAATCTGCACGATAGGAATAAAATTAATTAACGTTGTTGTCTAAATATGTTTTAAAAGTTGTCTTTTAATTTCGTAGAAATTTCCAAAAATAAAAAATTTTCTGAAGTTTAATTGATAATTAATTTCAACAAGAAAAGAAGAAAATCCTTTGAATTGTGTAGATGATTTAAAGGAAAAAATCCATCAACATTTGCCAACTATCTCCGCTGTTAAGAGATTTTATTTAAATAATAACATTTATATTACAGTATTAATCATAATAAATAAATAGTGTGCGGCGCCATCTTTTATCGGATTTTTTCATAAAATTTTTTAAACATTATTAATTAATATAAAAAGGCAAAAAACTTAAATTTTGAGAGTAGAGACGAATTTTTAAAAATATTATATATGCTAATTAAAAGTATAATTCTTATTAAATCTGACCCCACTAGAAATATAGTTTATGAATCTCTTCAATTTCCCCATCCTTGATTTAATTGTAGCCATCGAAATTTAATAGCAGTAATGCCCCATATATAGAAATAACCTTGAAATTTCAAGACTTTTGGCTCATCCAGTCCTTAGTTAATGCAAAAATAGTAGCCGACACACGCAATTTTGTCAGGAGTTTTTTATATTTTAGATATGTAATCGACATATCAATATAGGTTATATCTTCAATTATCATTCAAAGTTTCACAGTTTCAAACACTCACTCTATATGTCTTTAGAATTTGTCAGGGAAGATAAGAGAATATGCATCAAATTTTGCATTAAATTGGGGGAAACGTCAAAAAACGCCTGCCCGACTTGATAAAATAAGCTGCAGGGAGGAAGCTCAATCAAAGTGAATATGTTACGATTATCACAAAGAAGATCAAAGTTGACAAATTGCTGTAACTGACGATCAACATATTGGACGAGACTAAAATGCAATCATTTGTGCTGGTGAAAGAGCAAACGTTGGAAAAATTACAGACGGTTGCAAATACAAGCTATGTGAAATATAATTATGATGGCCCAAAGGAACTAAAAAAAATGACGTCAGAAAATTGAACATTCGTTGATGGCAACGCCAAGCCACATATAAACGTTGTAATTATTACTTATGTGGCAAAACATGGTGCTAATGTTCTACAACTTTACTGTTTCCCCGATCCAGGACCTAATGAGAGTCGAAGCAATGTTTTTGACGCACTTGGCGGCGGATTAGCTTTTTAGTCCACTGTGCACGAATGTTTGCGATGATTTGAGGGCATTAAGAGACCTCAGACCTATCAATTGGCTTTATGGCCGATTTGTCAAAGTGACAGCCTACCGCTCTGGGGACCAGGCAGATCCGGATAGGTAGAAAAATCCCCAGAAATTTTCCGAGATGTGGTCCGTCTGGATATGTCGGGCCCAGTCCCTCACCATCCAGCTACCCCTATTGTGGTCCTGATCAAACCCATAATGCGTTTGCTAAAAAAGGCCCTCTTAAAGCCCACAGGTTGGAAAGAGTTAAAGAAACGGTCTATACATTGCTAAGGCTCTGTCCTAATAAGTTGATCTTTTTACCAAACAATCGATGGAATTCATGCATGACAAATCGAAGAAAATTTTGCAAACACTTAAAGTATTTTACTTATACTTTCTATATTGAATGTCGTTTAATTTGATCTAATTATATTTCAACTATCCGGGCAAGTTTAAAATTGCATGTGTAAGCCATCCGCACACATATCCGTACATACAGAAAATTTCACGAATTGTTTTGCATTTCTCAACGTTTTAAGGTGTCCTAAATACAAAAATTCAAAAATCATGTTGAGGAATCACGTTTTCTCTGTTCTCTCTGTTATAACAACAGGAAAAGTGATATTTATACAACGTATTATTTATTTTTTCAACTGTAAAAATCTCGTTCAAAAGTTCTGTTCCGAAAGAGATCTGCAATTCACTTTCACCACAAATCTGCTGTGGTTAAGACAACAGCATTGGTTTCAGGAAAGTCGTGGTACGAAGGCGATTTGCCGATCGCTTTGAAGTGTGGGAAAGTACTTCATTATCTCACACAAATCACACAATTTAAACATTTTCGCCAGGAATGTTTACACAATTTTCCTCATGCCTTCTCTTGCGGATTAATGAAGTGCATAGTATTACATTTAACTCGTGAATAAATTATAAGAAATCTTTGATTATAATAAAATTAGAGGCATTCAATCAATTGTTGTAAACGAACAGGTATAAAAAAATTCAATTAAATTTTTCGACATCGTAAAGATGACAAACGGAATTAGCAAAACACAATAAATCATTGCTCGTTCAGAATCAAATATCCATGAAAAATTTTAAAGAAGTTGAATTTTGGTGCAATTTGAAAAAGATTGTAGATTTATAAATTTCGATTGTCGTGCGTTTCTTTGTGAGTGTAAATGAATGTTTGTTTATCACTCTGATTACGGTTTCTCCTTATTCTCGAAAATGGAGCTAAATAAATGACAATGGAGAGAAGAAATACACAGCAAGAAGGCAGGAGGCCTCTATTAACTATATATTAACTTTCGGTTTGTAACGGAAAGTATGATAGTGTAAACCCGAGGGTTTGAAGGCGTAAATTTTTGAGTTTAACATATTTTACATTAGAGGATAAAAAAATAATTTATCCCAAGTTATAACGGAAATCGATCGGATTTTGAATTTTACAAATCCACAAGGTAGGAGAGAAGAAAGACAAGTTATCGTCCTTTTGTTAATTAGTCATCGTGCACGTGCTGATTAGTCAGCATAACGAGTGAACGAGCTGTTGGCTCACTCGTTATGCTGACCTGTTGGCTCAGTGCCAACGACGATCGTATAAAAACGTCGTCACGGGATGTTCAGGGCGACCGTCCCTCTGCGCGATCATCAGGAAAGTCTGATTACAAGTGTCTTCCGTCCCGATCATGTGCGAGGAGAAGCCGGTAGAAGACATAAGCCTGTGACATACAGCCAGCTTTCATAGTCCAAAATGATTGTCGCATACCGTCATTTAACATAAGGTATAACTGATCGAAAATATAACTCTCACACTAGAGACTTTGTAAACTCTCCCACGCTGCGTAGTGAATAGTTAGATCGCTATTATAAACAGATTTGTGTTATGCGCATTTAAGCATTAAGGCTGTAACTTTATTATATATACTCCTGTAAATTAATTTTAGTTATAGAATAAACCTATATTTTGTTATTTGTTAAACCTGTCTTCTGTCTATCCGAGGAAACCTGCCGATTTACCGACGCACTCCCCACTGGATTTGCCCTCCTAGCTATCCAACGACTCCGAGATCGGGCTTTACCAGCCTGTGCAGATTAAGTAGTCAGTACGAAATTTACCCCTGACCCACTGCTTATCTCACAATAATTGGATTGAAATATTTTCTCTAAAAAGAATTAAACAGATACCTGCCACAACACGCACAAAAATAGCATGATGTACAAAAAGAGAAACGATTAAATTAACATATATTTTAAGCTAAATAAATACAAAATATGATTTAAAATTCCAACCTGGCATTGTGACGATGTCACAATGTATTAATTGCTCGTATTAACTTTTTATTTAGTTACTGCTAATTTTATGTCTGAAGAATTCGTTTGCGTTACGTTCGTGTTGCTGATGTGTTACTACTGCTTGACTTTTGTATTGAAACTAGTTTAGTGGATCACAACGTATCAATGCGCTACGTTTACAAAAAACTTTTAAATGCCTTTTATAAGGTTAAAAATTTTTATACATTTCAAGTGATAAAAAATTCAAACTTTTGGAAGATATAAAATATTATGCAATTAAATTCAAACACAAAATTCGTGAAAAGCATTTCGACTGCTCTGTTGTAAGGTAAATAAATACACTAAACGCTTTAAAATATAATTTTAGAGAATTTATTACAAAAATTAGTATATTATTTTCGACACAGTAACATTAATCAATCTAAACGAAAAGGGTCTATGTCAGATGACAAAGATGGAAGACGACATTGACGGTCAAACATAAATCACAGTATTATAAATTGCAAAAAGTTTAATTGTTTATGACAAAAGTAGTATAAAAACGTTTTAAGAACATAGAAAAGAAAAGAGCTGAAAGAAATCACACGTATGTGTCAACGTTTGCAAGTCGCCTTCTATTTCTTTTCTCTAACATTGACTTTTTCTGGCCAGGCTGAACATGTCTACACATTTGAAGCGCGGATTATCATATAGATAAGAATCTGGAATACATGAAACATTGTATTATGAACAACTGTTTCGTTAATTTATAGATTTATTACTTTCTGAAAGAGAATATTTTTTTCTTTTATCGTTTCTCGACAGTCATTCTTATACCGAATTTAGGACGAAGAACTATGTCAGCGGATTCGAAAATCTTATCTCTGTGGTCCAAAGACTCCACTCGAAAATGTCGAAGAACATTGGCTAAAACTGTCTTCATCTCCATCATGGCGAATCTTTGACCTGAAGAAATGTAAATACATCAGAAAAACAGGAGGCCTTTGTTCGTGTCGAGGATACTTACCAATGCAATTGCGTGGACCGGCAGAGAACGGTAGAAAGGCAAAGGGGTGACGTTTCTCGCAGTTTTCTGGTAGAAATCGATCCGGATCGAACACTTCGGGATTTTCAAACACGGTTGGATTATGATGAATTCCATAAATGTTTACTGCAAGAGACGATTTTGCCGGCAAGATATAATCACCTGAAAGAAAATTTAATTGTTATCAATAGAATTTTTGTAATTGCTGGGAAGTGTATTTACTCTCAAAATGCGATACATACCCACTTTTAAATCGGATGGATTCCTTCTCACTATGACTGGAACCGGAGGATAGATTCTGAGTGTCTCCTGAAATTACTTTAATATTTCAAAATAGTTTTCGACATCAAAGTAGTATTTAACATCAAATTTTTTTTTGTGTTTACAAACAAAATTCACAAAATATAAATAGATTTGATAATCTTAAATACTTTCTCTTAAGATACAAAAAAGTTTATCTTAAAATGAAAAAGGAAAAATGCGAAATACATGTCTTAGGTACATAAGTATATTGCGATACACTTCTACAATTGTAATAGTTTCCTTATCTTTTGTTTCTGATTAAGTGTAAAAATCGCTAAAAGTAGCCATAGTGTACGCGATGGCAGAGAAAACATATATACATACTGCATATTGTCACTACTGTCTAAGGGAAAGTAGTAAAGCCAATTTATAGCTTTTGGAATGTACAGGTCTGATTTGTTTATACTTGCCACACTTCAGATGCCGTGCAGGGAAAGTTGACCGCTTTTTCTACTCGTACCACTCGCTACAGAGCAAAGTGTGTTTTGTGATTTTCAAGATTTTTGCAGGCAAGTTTTCAAACATTTTAACCTACTGTTACACATGTGACTTGAACATTGATGTTAAGCATAATGCACACCAAAAGAATTGTAGTTTGTTATACTGTAGTCGTTTTTTGTCTATCAGTTTAGAGGTTCATTTTCCAAAACGGCGTGTCGGGTATTATGTAATAGTAACATAAATAGATAAACTGAAAGAAAAGGACAAAAATAAGAAACCAGAAACATTTCAAGACAACCTGTTAAGAAATTAAACTTAGACCGACCTTCTAGACCTAAACCTACCAGAGATGACTCCATTGTTAGCAGCAATAAATCGTTCCATTCTGATGTATTATCTGTAATGGACTTCGTGCCATCGACTAAAGAACCAGAAAACGAAGACGCTGAATGTATCTTCTGCAACGGAAAATTCTCCAAAGATGCACGAGGAAAAATTTAGATTTAATGCTTTAGCTGTTTTCTGTTGGCTCATTTTGATTGTACCGGAGCAGTGAAGGAAAATTATAGCTATGACTTTTGTAAATAGACTCGAAGCAGGAATGACACGCACATAATCTTAAAAATATGGTTTTTATAATTAAAAATAACAATGTTTTATGAAATCTAATTAGTTTTCCCTCTATTTGTAACTCTTTTAGGTAATTTTTTATAACAACGAAATAAATAGTATTATTTTACAAGTGACTGTTCATTACAATTAGCTATAGTATGTACTCATGATAATTTTGCGATTTTTATTCAGAAACCAGTAAAGTTATTTTTAAAAATGTAAATGGTATCCCATAATACCCTTGTTTCTCTACAGCTTTAAGCACTGTTTAGGTTTACCTTTACGTTGTATAATTTTAAATGTACTAAAGCCTTTAGTTAATAGCAACGAACGAAAAAACCAAAATGCATTTTGGGTGTTTTTGTTCCCATACTTATGTAGGTAATTTTGTTTTTACTAAACGTTTTCACTTTGATTCCTGAGCGTTTGTTCCCATCATTGGTCTGATAATCCTCACTATTACCTGTTGTACGGTTATTGATAATTTATGCGTCTAAATTTCACCTTTCAACCAGGAATTTAAAAATAAATTGTTACCTTGACAACACATTCCAGATACTTCATTTTTCTAAGGTCTTCGGACATAATAGAACTATTCGTGTCTTTACCAAAAATTTCTTCCTGCTCCTGGTAAACTTTCTCTTGTATATCCGGATGCAATCCGAGTAGATAAAGAGACCAACTAATTCCCATTGCGCTTGTGTCCTGCCCCTAACAAAAAGACAATTTTTATATACTCCGAATCCCTTTTTCTTAAATTCGTATATAAAACTGATTTTACTGCAAACATTAATGTATCAACTTCTTCTCTGATATCTTCTTCGTTGAGACTTTTATCCGTTAAATGATGATAAAGCAGTAAATCTAGAAATGCTCGCCTCTTCTTTACCCCTGTAACTTCATTTTCTTCTTGAAAGTTTTCGATTGTTTTATTGTCTTTCAGTTCTTCGATCATTTTCTGTTTCTTTTGTCTAATTACCTGAATTGTTTTCATTTATTAATTAACAACGTAAACAGTTTATGAATAAAAAGAAATGAACTTGCCTTTCTGTCGAATTCGTGAATCCTGTCAATGTCTTTATAGAATTTTTTCCCTAATGGACAAAGGTTGAAAATGGGACTGAACCAATACCAAGGCTTCATGAACCATTGAATAACTGCCGATGTTATACTAAATTATAAAACACAATGCGGTATAATATAAATACTTGAAGTAACTGAAATATATTTCACATTGTTAAAAATATTTTAAAATTTTAAACCTGAAACAAAATAATTTTTTTTAAACTTTATAAAATAATTTTGACATTAGATTGAGATAAATAAATGATTTTGAAAGCTGCACTAAGTTTTCTTTGTTACAGTATTCATTTGTAAAAGTATATCTTAACGAAACTTGTGATAAATCTATTGGGCGTATTTGAAATATTATAGCATTGTCAACATGTCTTTCTAAAATCTCAAGCAACTGGTTGCTGCTAATATGCTACCATCGTGTTTTTTAGTATTCCAACAGTATGCAGAGGGAAAACTTGTAGATTTATAGGAGTAAAATATAAGAAGGCTGTTTAAACGCAAGGAAAGCAGAAAGTCTTCTCTCTGCATGGAAGTTTATAGTTAAGAAGTTTAATTAGAGCTCTAACCAGTCAAAATAATTGTTTTATTTGATGTGTTAGTAAATGTATTTTTAATACTTCTATGTACATTTTTTACATGTTTATATTGTTTGTTTTATGTTACTCTGTTTTTTAATATTTATTTAATATTTTAATTTTATTTTTATTTTATCTTATTCCGTTGCTTATTTAATTTTGAATTTTGAATTTTGTAGTCCATTGATTGAATTCTTTAATTCAAATTTGTTCTAAACCTGAGGATGAACTGTGAAACAGGCTGAAAACGTTTGTTTAAAATAAATTATATTTTTCGGAAAGAATAAAGTGTTAGTTATATGTATAGACCTTTCATACGTCCAAATAGTTAAGAATAAATGCGTGACAATAAATAAAAATATTATTTATTGTCACTCGTTATTATAAGCGTTATTATTTATTTATTGCAAAACTACCTTATATTCAAATAGTTTGAACCTGTTATACTAATATGTTTAATTGCATCGTTGAATGTAAAATAGTGATTAGAAGATATTTAGTGTATTTTTCCCTCATGAAAGAGGCAGCAAGGATTGCATTGTATGCGTAAATAGAAACTCTTTCGTTTTTTTCAAAGAACCACAGGGCACATAAAGCAAGCTATAGTAAGCGGTAAAACTAAGATTGTTGTACAATAATCGACAGAGAAACGAAAATAGTGATTACATGAAAATTAAAAAAATTGCTAGTAGCTCCTTAGAGTAATTCAAAAGCAAGTTATAAATAGTTTTCAATAAAAACGTTTTATTCAGATTTTTCATTAAATATTTTTTCAACTTACTCATTAATGGCAACGCCGTAATCAGTACCAGATTTGTCTTGAGTGTTGAATCGAACTCCCATTGCTGAATCTGTAAATAATAATATTACATTTATTAAATAACATATTGAATTTGTCACTTTTCTTAGTAAAGTTGTCTGTATTAACCGTAAAAAATTTCGAACATAATGTGACTCAATTTAAAAAAGTACTGAGAAAAAGAAAGATTTTAACAAATTAGAAACTTTTTTTTATGATTATAAAAATGACACATTCCAATATATTAATGCGTCAGAATATCACTATAAAATTTCGCAATAGCAATCGTATTTGCAATCGGAAGTTTCGTTGGCTCTAATTCAGAATCTGTCGGTCCTGTGCCTCATTATTCTTTTTTCTGCTATGGTCCGACTAGTTGACCTCACGATGTATACGATTAAAACAAATTGTCTTATTTGCAAAATAAAAACAAAAACCAAAATTCTCGAAATGAAAGAAAATTTTTAATTTACAATAACATTTCGAAATTGTCGTAATGAAGAGACAAGTTTAAAAAACACACTTTCAACTGCTCGTTCATTTTTTCAGCACATTTTCGAATTGTAATTTTTTTCAGAATATTAAAAAAATGTTAAAAACATTTTTTCTGTTTGTAAATAGGCAATTTTCCCTGCCAGCAAAGCATTGCTTAATCAATTCTTACCTCCAATAATATCCAAAGTGCACATACTGATTAACCCGTCAATAAGAAACTCTTCATTTCGCTTTTTATTTTTCAACTTTTCAACTAAGATGTTTGAGTGGTCGTTGAAAATTCCTTGAAAGTCTTCGAGAATTCGAAAGTGAAATGCCGGAGTTAACAATTTCCTACGATGTCTCCACTTATCGTTCGAACTGTTTCGATTGTAAACAAATAAATTACTTGTATTAATGTGAAATATTCAATGATTGTTTTACCTTGTTATAAGACCTGTTCCCAGCCACGGATGAATAATATTATAAATCCAATCTTTGTTGATCACGGTGTTATTCTTTAGCACTTCCTGTATTAAATAATCAATTGTTAACGTGACAAATCACTTGTTATGTGATTAAGCAAGTATACCTGAGCCACTTCGGGGTGAGATAATATAATATAATGATAGCCACCCCAAGAAACTTTTACTAATTTCTCTTTGATGAATCCCAAACACGCGCAATTCAATAGTTGAATTATAACTAAAAAAATTTATTAAACAGGGCATTAACTTTTATTGATCGTTATTCGAAAACAAATTCGAAAATAATATTATATCGTAAGATATAATTTAATACTTTGAAATTATACTTACAGGTGCCACAAAGTTTTCGATAATCTTGCGCTTTTACTGGACTGAAAATCAAATTCCAAAGAAGAGGCCAATTTGGGAATTTCGGTATTTCGTTCCTCGATTTGTTGTCACTCCTTTTATTCCATATTAAGAGATCTGAATAAAAATAGGTAATTTTCGTTTTGTATTGAATACGAATATTTTCACCAACGTATTTTTTCGACAGGAAATTCGGTATAATTTACAAATTCATATTTTTCGGTTGATACTGGTATGGGGAAATAAAAAGAAGGACAGACGAAGAATTTTGTTAAGTAAAACTGTAAAATCACGGTCTGGTGTTACTATGGAAGAGCTGACAAGAACAGTTCGGTACAGAAAACCGTTTGCTGCGGTGATCGTTGTATGCCAAATGGAAACAGCATTATAAGAGAAAGTTATTATTATATGTTTCTTAATTATTTTTTGAAATAAATGTAGTTTAAAATGAAACATGTGCTACTTTTATTCTTCTTGATGTGCGTACATAATGTATTATTTAAATTCAACTATAAGTAATCGTCATTTTCGTTTTGTAATTTTGCTCTAAAATTTATTTTAAAAAATTTTTAAGTTTAAAATTACGCTGGATGATAAATANTATCAAATAACTTTTTTTATAATCATAGTAAGACTCTACCAAAGCTTTTGGGCTAGACTCATGCAGGAATGACAGTTTCTGTAACAATCTAAAAGTATTCTGATCTAATAAATTATATGTTTTATACAAAAATTCAATTAAAAAAAAGAATATGATGACGATACCTGAAACAACGTTTTCTTGTTTTATGATAATGTGTATCCGCACAAATTCCACAGCACTGTGGATACTCTTTTAGAACTCCTCCTCGAGATGTCAAAGTAACGTCTTTATAGTCCTGTTGGGAATTCGAGCTGTCGTGTGAATTTTAGAGCTTCGTTAATTTTTATTTTTATCATTATTTCCCTTTTTCCACTCTTTCATGGAAGTTAAAGTTAGACCTTTTGACCTATAAGTGTACTGCGTCACTTTGAAAGGTGACCTTCTATTCGTCTGTGAAACTTCTCCCCTCACAACAGGGGATTATTCATTTCAACCTCTGTCACAATTTACAAATCAGTAGTCAATTAACAAGAACCTTTACCTGTTTCATGATAGAGAGTAACAAAAAGATGGCCCGCGGATGTTCTGATCTTAGCCATCGGCGGCAATTAATTTAATAAGTTGACAGCTGTTGTCAAATTTATGATGAGAAAGTGTCACAATAACGTAAACAACTCTTGACTTGCGTCAAGAGTTACATGCGATTGCATCAAATTTTCCCCGATGATTCCCCCTCCGGGACATGTATAAAAAGGGGTCGCACTTGTACCTCCAGGCGTCGACAACCGAAGCGGACACAGCCAAGCGGACAGCAGGCAGACACCCACAGCGGACCTCAAGGAACACCAGACCTATACCGCCTTCCTGCCAGAATCTTTACCTGAAGAGAAGGGAGACTACGATCAGGAACCGCCGATCCAAGAGCGTTTTATTAACGCCCAATATAACGAGTGGAAATCCGTGAGTTCATCAATTAGCAAATTTCGATACTCTCTCTTTTGTTCCTCGTCACTCTCTCGATCGTAGCTTAATATTCGACAATATTATGTCTTTAGAGTTCGCTCTTAGTTAGGTTTAGAGTCTTATTAGACGAATTATTGTAACCTTTTTGATTAGTATTGTTTATATAAGTTAGTTAATTAAATACAGTATGTTTATTATATATTTTATTATGTGTCATCCTTGAGTACAACCGGAACCTCGTCACGTTCTTGCTAACCCCTCTCCACTCCCATTTTTGTCCTCCTATAACGTCATCTCTGATAGAGCCGCCGATAAGCGGGAAGAAGCTTGACACTCTACCCCCTCGTTTCTCACACCTGTTCAAACACAATCAGACTATCACGTGTTTGTTTCCATCACTGGAACACTACAAGGGAGAAAATTCACGAGATTCTTTTTCGAGATTTTCACAGTTTTAAGTAAAATGAAACACCCTGTATATATGTGTAAGTTATATTTATTTATCTATAACTATCCTAATTGTTTCGTGTCCGACTTTCGATCAAAGTTTCGACCGGTTAATCTTGGATTACCTTATCAATTAATACATCGCCGAATTCAGCTAAGCATCGTGTGGGTAGCAATTTCATTATCTTCCGCAAATTTTTCCAGGTTTTATCCTCCCCCGAAGGCCAAAGACTTTTCAGGCTTATCCGAGTAATCGGCTCATCAAGTATTTATTTTATTTTATTTTATTACTATTTTTCGGTCGGTATAATCCCTGTCATGTCGCTCTCCTTGTTCCGGGTAAATATCGCGTCATTGGAATAAATATCTTTTATATTACTCTAATTTTATTTTTCTGTCTTTACAAAGGCCATTGTTTCGTTTCACGTGGCAGTTAGCCACTCGGCGCGTCTTGCGCCGCTCAGTGCCCGGCGTCTAGACTTCGGAAGGTTTCTCCCGCAAATTTTATTTGTATTTACGTTTAAATCGGCACTGAGTCAAACGCGTATAATTCGCCACGCTGTGTTTACTTGCCTGTTGTGTGTATCATACGACATTTTACTCTTTTGTCAATCAGCGGCGCCGGAACGGCGTTTGGTGTTGCGTGCTGGATTTCAGTCAAGTTGCACTTTATTCTGTCGTTGATCCTAGTATACTCGGCCAAGCTCCAAGCATCCGAAGACTCCACTTGGAACCTCAGCTAAGTATTGACAGTCTATTCGTCTTAAGCTGAACAGCTTGGCTTCAAGTGCATCGTACAACCTGTTTAGCTACTCACTGTCAGCCCTCTGTTCCCTCGCTATTCGTGGCTTAGTTCTGGCACAACTTGTCTTGCCGTGTGCTGTAACTGTTGCTTTATCATTTGTGCATCTCGCAGTAATTATGGCGTCTGTTTACAGTGAGAGCTCACTAAATAACAGCTTCATTGAAGAGGAATTAATCTCCTCAATAAACGGCAACCTCGAAACTATTTTAAACAGTATCCCACTGAACAACAACCAATCAGTAGAAAAGGAAAATAGGAATCAAGCAAGAGATGCCGCAATGAAAATGCACGCAGCGGCAAATCAAATCTTTGGTGTTATCCTCGCGCTGCGTGAAAGGATTAAGCACATCTCCTTCCCTGACTCGCAACTACATAAAAGAACATTCGCAGAAGTTTTTAAAAGTAACTCCAAAACACTCAGCATAACAACAAAACTTATTTCTGAAAACACTGGAAAATTGAAAGTGATTAAAAACCCTAAAAAAGAAAATCAAAATTTAATATTGACAGCAAATATCAAACCAGGAGAACTCACTCCCATCATAGAAGAACTGTTGGTCGCGTTAGTAGAACACATTGATCCAAAATGCTTGGGAATCAAAGTAAACCAAGTCAGGCTCTTACCGAGTGGCAATATTAGCATTCAGGTCCAAGGGGAGGATGATGCTGAAGCACTTAAAACAGCTATCCGAAATAATACTGCAATTACAGTTCTTGCTAGTCTTCCGATAACTAACCATGGATTGTAACAACCAAAGCTTCAACCACAAAACTAATAACTGCAATAAATCTAAGGCCTCGCTCAATCTGCTTCAAATCAACCTTCAACGCAGTAAAGCTGCCTCCTCCAATGCTCTGCAAATCACCACGGAGTAAAATACGGACATCCTCATTTTTCAGGAACCATATCTACAGAAGAATAGGGTTGCCTTGCTCGGCCAGGGCTGTATCCTTACAATCGGTTCTAATAATCATCCCATAAGCACCGGTTTCCTTGTTGTAAACAGATACTAGAGAGCACAATTGATCGTCCACCTCAGTAACGAATATCTGACTACCATCAGCATCGATCTGAACAGTATACACCTATACATAATTAATGTCTACTTCCCACCATCAGTAGACATCGCCATTCCCTTGAGTCTGCTTAATTAAGGACGTCATCTCTGATCTAACTTCACACCCTATTTTGATCTGCGGCGATTTCAACGCCAAATCGCCAATATGGCACAGCCCGGCAGAGAATCCAAGGGGCTATAAAGTAACGGAACTAACGGCAGAGTTTGACCTTTTATCCCTTAACATCAGCCTACTTCCTACTTTCTCTTCCAGTATTGGCGATAGCTAGATAGACATCTGCCTGGGCAATAAGCACCTTACAAAGCTAAACATCGATTGTCAGACGCTCAAGCTTGTCTCCACCAGTTGCAATTTATATATTGCCACAAAGATTCTGTCAACCCAGTAAACTTTAAAATAATCCCAGTAATCCCAGTAAAGTTTAAAATCACTTCAGTAAACTTCAAAATAAGTAACTCCACCAACTGGGAATACTTTGAAGACTGTCTGAAAACTTTATGGAACCCCACGGACCTCAACAGTATCAACACAAAGCCTGAAATAGACTTGGTGGTTGAGCAAATTCAAGCTGCCCTGAAGCATGCCTTCTTCCGCACCACAAGGGTAAAGACCAGTAAGATCTTGGCCCCATGGTGAAACAGTTGGCTTGGCGGACTTTTTTCTTGCTTGAATCCAAGGCAAGCAAGAAAAAAGTCCGCCAAGCCTACAAAAGATACAGGCGTTTAAAGAATCCTTTCTTTAAACGCCTGTACTCTCAAACAGGCTTATTCGAACCATCTCAGGGCTTATAAAGCTCTTATCAATAAGACAACGAACAAATTCTGGCAGGATTTCTGCACCTCTTGCTATGCACAGGGACCTTGGTCTGTCCCGTTTTATACAGTCTTTAAAAAAGACAGGGCCACCTCGACTCCCCAACGATCATGACTAACCCTGGCTATACCACCAATCTGGCTGTACCCATAAGACCGTCTTCTCGAAACTATTTCCATCTAACGATCCCACGGAGGATCAAGACATTCATAGCGTCATTAGGGAAGACAGTGTAAGCCACACTACTTCTGTTAATGATAAACCTTTCTCTGCGAATGAGATCTCCAGAGAATTTAATAACATTAGAAAATGGAAAGCACCAGGACCAGATGGTATTACTTGGAGGATGGCCCAACACGCCTATATGGCGATTCCTACAACCTTTTTGGTTGTCTTCAACAAACGCTTGAGCTCGGGCTACTTCCCCAGTACTTGGAAGGAATCCTCTGTTAAACTGATTTTAAAAAACAAAAATAAACCTCCAAATGCTTCTTCAGGTTACCGTTCCATCTCACTACTGTCGATAGTTTGCAAGGTCCTGGATGCTGTCATGGCAAATACAATCCAACACCACTTAGAAACCAACAAATGGTTGGACAACCGTCAATACGGTTTTAGGAAGGGCAGATGTGCCCTCAAGCAATGGACAAAATCGTAGACTATGTCCAGGCTGCAAAGGATACTGGGATCCATTCAATCATTGTCTCAATTGACTTTATAGGTGCGTTCGAGCACGCCCGCTGGCCAGCCATCTTAAACAAACTGGTACAAGACAATTGCCCACATAATATCCTAATGCTCCTGAGGAACTACATCTCAGAAAGGTCTGTAGTGGCCACTGAGAAGGGGAAACACTACACAGGTCTGCCATCTCCAGGGGCTACCCACAAGGCTCGAAATCGGGCTCCTTCCTCTGGAATATCTTGTACAAATGGCTGCTGAGGCTGTCTTCGGGCCATATCTCTATTGGCCCATACATGCAGTATTATGTCGATGATACGCTCTTCCTCCTCTCAAGCTCCATACGACCCTACAGAACCTAACTAACAATTTCTTAAAAAAGATCTACAAGTGGAGTGTAAACCACCGGCTAAACATTAACTACAGTAAATGTTGTGCCATGGTCTTTCCGAAAGGTAACCTCCTGAAAAAGAAGTCAGTAATTAAAATTAATGATCAAAGGATTCAAAACACAAATAACATCAAATATCTCGGTGTGATATTTGAACCAAAACTTTCTTGGAAAGACCACATATATTATATATATGAAAAAGCGATGAAGATAAACTTTTTACTCCAGCATATCTCTAGGAACTTTTGAGGCTTAGACTCTAAGCACAGCAAGACTAGTTATAAAGGGGCTATTGAACCTATCCTCACATACGGATGTGAGGTGTGGGGGTGTGCTGTTCAGAAGATGCACATTCGCAAAAAGCTCCTCTCTGCACAGCATATTGCAGCAGTTGCCATCACCAAGTTCAATAGGACTGTACTTACTGATGGCCTCCTAATGATTGCAGGGAGACTCCCATTCATTGGGTCATCTTGAATAAATACATGTTTTACATATTAAAGCAGTTAGCCATTTCAGAAATATACATGGACCATTTGCAGTTTCTAATTAAAAAGTTTAAACTGCCTGCAGACATAACTGTTCTAGGAAAAGTCTTCGTGGACCATGGACTGGACATTAACTATAACTTGCATACCCATTATTCTGCCAATGACCAAGACCCCAACATCTGTCTCTATCAATCCATCATCCCACAAGGTATAAACTACTACACCAATGGATCCAAATCTCCAGAAGCTGTAGGCGCGGCTGTTATCCTCGATGACCCAATTAAGAAAACCTTCTGGCAAGATGCCTATAAGCTGGATCCATCTTGCTCTCTGTCAACCAAGCTGAGTCACTAGTCATCCTTAACACCCTTAGATGTATCCAGGATAATATAACCAGTTACAACGGTAAAAACATTAACATCATCAACGACAGTCGAGTCGCCCTTTACCAATTTCGTAAGCGTGACTGTCGCCTTCCCATAATCAACAACAGCTTAAAGATCCTATACGAAATCTCAGATCTGCCAATATAAAATTTCGCTGGATCAAGGACCACTCAGGAAGCGGGTGGCAATGACAAGGCAGACAACCTGGCCAAACAGACCTCCTCTTTATTCAAGGTGTGTAGCTAGCTACTCCTCGATTCCCCTGTCCTTGGTTCAAGGTAAGCTGGACTCAATTTTAATGTCTTGCTGGCAGAAGGAGTGGAGTGAAAGCATGACAGGGTACAAATAAACAAAATGAACGTGTTTCTACGTCTTCAAGATGACGGTAAAATTTGACATAGATTGACATTTGTTGCACGCACTTGTAACTTTGTTGAAATGTTCCTAAAAATAATTTGAGTGAAGTGGGGTGTGCATTTCAATTGATTTCTTTATGAAAAAAGTTTTAAGAAACAGTTCTTAAAAGTCATCAAGTTTTCATTGTTCTTGGTAAACATCTGGCACACATCTGGAACGTATTTAGGGTTGAATTGTCTTTACTGAAGCACATATGTCTGGTGACTTCTTGTAGTTGTAGCAACATCGTTGGTCCTTGATGATCACGTGTTGTCTTCTTTTTATCATCAAGCAACTCTTATAAGTTCATAGTTCACTGTGCAAAATGATAAAACGAGTCCTTTTTCTTTACGTCGATACACTTCCTCTTCTTCAAATGTCTTATGGAATCACAAAAGTTCAGATTGATTGATTCTTTAATATTTTCTCAATAATCATTGAAATCAAAGTAATTTCATGATAGGTAGTATGTTTTACATTTCTTTAAAATTATCTCTCTCTCTTATTACTACTAAGTCATATAACTAGAGTTACTAGACTATTCTATATGATATTATCTTTATCTACTTAACTGTATTATCATTAGAGTGGAGTATACTTTCTCTTATATTAGACTATAACATTAGCAACATTATCTTACTAACTAAGATATAGGTGAAACAAAATTGAATGTCGACTAATCGAATAAAAGTTTTAATCAAACGAAATAATCATTTAAAAAAATCAAATAGGAATTAAAGTCGATAAGTACGAACAAAATGTTTCTTTGTTTGTGTTGAGCTTGAAGCTTGTTCAGTTGAGATTGCAACAGGTTCGACTAATTCCGGTTCTTCTTCTTCTACTGCACTATTTCTCTGAGGAATTTCTTGAAGTGAGATATCTTGCTGTGACATTTTCTTTATCTTCTTTTTTAATTTCCGTTTCCAACAGCGATGTTTGATTGTATAAAATGCGTAAATAAGTATGATTAATATACCTATACTTCCAAGGATGATCCATTTGGTCGTGGTTGAAATGGTTGAAGTGTATGAATTTGAAAGAACTTCATTCTCCTTCAGTAATTTGTCTAAATCTTTCTTCATTTGTTCATATGATTTTTCTGCTACCTTAATATCGTCATCCTTTTGTTTCTTAGAACTCTCCTTTTTCTTCTCAGGTTTTTCCGTAGTATTTAAACTCTCTTGCAATTTCTCTAATTCCATTTTGGAAAATATTGTTTCTATCGGAGGTATAATAAACTTTGGACTGCTTCCCATGTGAACAGTTTACCGCATGTGAAAATGTGAAGTGAGGATAATTCCAGGTAAGTATCCAACACATGTATTAGGCAATCGTATTATTCCAACATTATTCAATTTGCTCATAGTTGAAGGTAATGAATGCAAATTATTTTGTTTAGCAGAGCATTTTACTGCTAACACTATTGTAAAGGGTGTAGAAAATACCCATGTTCTTTGCTTATCAATTCTTCTAAAAATTGGATAAAAGTCTTTTATAATTTCCTTGGAACAAAGTTCTGTAACCTTCTGATCATTTCCGACATATAACGAATATTCACAGCTCTGATGTGGAGCTCTAAATATCGGAATATCTGGTGAACAAACAGCAAACTGTGAAATTTGGCAAACAGCCAATTCATGATGACGTAACAACATGTACGATTGTCTATCCATTGACAATGCTAAAATGGGATATTCTGCTTTAAAATATGCATAAGCTTTCAATGTAGGAATATATATAAGTAATCCCAAAATTTCATAAGCGTTGAAATATCCACTTGGAGTAATCAGTGGCATTTCGCAAAAATTCATAATTTTCCTGGAAGTGCAATAGCAATTGTAGTAGTCCACTGGTAAAACTTAAAGAGTATCAGCTTTGACTTATTCTATCAATGAATAACCTTCAGGAAGTTGTGGTTGTATTTCTTGTAACATACGTAGCATCACTTCCTTTGAGATAAAATATGTGTTTATTTTTCCTTATAATTGTTCTTCAAATTCCAGGAGTGGTTGCTCTTGTAGAAAATATTTAATTCTATATTAGGGTTAACTCCCTTATCTTCAGATCTTATTATCCCTTTCTTAAAACATCTTAAGCCCATATCCCGAGACATCTCGGGCAAGATTCATAGCGTTACGAAAAATGCGGGCGTTCAAGCCCCACCAATTTTTTTTGAATTTTTGGAATGTTTTTTAGGACCCCAAATTTTTTGCCCGCGCGAAAAAATTTTATCGCGATTTTAAAAAACATTTAATGACTCGCGCTTCACGCTTTATTGCTTTTTAATTGTTTTTTAATGGGAGTTTGATATCAAATTTCACTCATCGTTCTAAAGTTGTAGTGCACCGATTTTCCTCCGGTAAAGTTATTTAAAGCTAGTTTCTGTTGTCAAAAACTACCTCCGATAGTTTTTAATTTTTTTAATTAATAGATTTTATTATATACCGTGTTTCCCCGATAATAAGACATCTGCAGAAAATAAGACCTAGCACTGGTTTTGCTGAATTGCGAAAAATAAGACCTTCCCCTGAAAGTAAGACCTAGCGAAGTTTTTTTTAGTCGTAACGGTCATCGACAGATGGTTGAAAGTGGCCGATGGCTTTTTGAAAGTACAGCCACTGATTGGTCAGCAAACAATTGCACCACACAGCATGATTTGCATAAGACTATGGCTTGGGAATCACAGATTTGCATAACGTTACGGCTGATGATGGCTAATTGGTTGGCCGGGAATCACGCCACATGACATTTGCATAGTGCTACGGTTCACTAATTGGTAAGCACTAATTGGTCATCGAGTCCGACGTTGACGCTATAAAAAGGGGACATTTTCGACACACTGGATATACGTCACTCTCGTCTAAGTTCGACTTGGGAATTTTTTTGTTCAATAATAAATGTGAATTCTTCTTCCTGGAAAAAATAAGATATTGCCTGAAAATAAGACCTAGCGCATTTTTCAGAGCAAAAATTAATATAAGACACTGTCTTATTTTCGGGGAAACACGGTATAAGTTTAATAAAGCCATCCCTGTTATATTTCATGGAAAGACCAGACAAAGGAAAATAAAATGTGAAGCTTTTTCTTCAAAATAAACGCATTTCTTTTCGTTTTTTTCAGTTCTAAGTATTTTTTACGTTTAATTAAATTAATGATTATAAAATATCAAAAATGTCAATGTCCTTATATGCTACTCAAAATTATTTAAATGTTATGTATTCTCTTTANCCTTATATGCTACTCAAAATTATTTAAATGTTATGTATTCTCTTTATATAATTTCGAACGATTTCTTTATCGGAATGATTTATATATGGAATATACGATTAGCTTGAGTGGTAAGTTCAAGTGTTCGTAATTCCTTATCATTCGTTTAAATTACTTCTTACTATCTCATAATTAGAAAATGAAGTAACAACGATGGAGTGAGAGATATAAACCTTACAATATCTCCTCGTTGACAAGCGATTTCTTATTTATATACTTCCTATAGTTATCGGTTTCTTTTTCTTCCGCATTTGTTTGTACTTCATAATTTTATCTATGTTCATTATCGGATAATTTTTATGCCTTTCAAAAAACGGCTATCGATATTTTACTTTTGAACTCTTCGACTTCCGATTCAATTTCATTGATCTCCTTGGTCTTTACACATTTTCCCAAAAATAACGGTTATTAAATACATTAATAAACTTATTAATTTATTAAAATCAATAATAGTACGATTCTTAGTGTGACTTGTTTCTATCTTCATTTCCTCTATTTTATTTTCTACATTAGACGTCGAGTCGGCTTTATTTATCTCCTTATTTTCTTGTGAAGCTTATGGGAGGATTTTTTTTTTTTTATTTTCTTGTTCATTGCTACGCCCTAACTTTATATCCGTATCCATATTGTTTATCTTCTTTTTATTTTCTTTATATGTTTATATGCTTGTGTTTATTTGCGGTTTCCCTGACACTAAACCTAGGTCGTCTAGCAGCTTTAATAACATTTACTTTTATGGGATTTGATCTCTCTGTATTATTATAACTTCTTCGTTCCCTAGATATTTTTGCCTTAACTTGTCGATCATTTCTGACGTATGTATTTTTCCAATGGCGTTCTCCATTAGGATTTACCTGGACGCCTCTAATATAAATCTCTCTATAATGATTCCTTTTGTAATTCGCATTATAATTTTGTCTCCATGGTTCTCTCTTATCATAATTTCTTCCTATCGGTATGGCTGAGCAAAAGTGGACCAATTTTTCATTAGGTAAAATTAATCCATTTTTTTCATTATCTACTTTTATTCCCTCTCTCTCTAGTATCTCTCTTCCCATTACACCATCGCATGGGTATGCGTCATTTGAATCTATTATTCTGCAAGTGGCTTCAAATTTATGTCCTCGCAACTTAAATTTTGGAGTTGCTATTCCTCTGGTTACTACTATTTCTCCAGGGGAATTTTCTATATCAATACGCATGCGATTATAAACTGGAGCTATTCGCTTTATTTTATCCGTTATGCGCTTCGATATTAGCGTGGTTTCCGCCTTCTATCTTTCCTTTCGCTGACATGTTATTAATATATATCAATACTATAGGTCTATCATCTGTCTTAACATTAGACAATGTACCTTCCCACAAATTTGTTTCTCTATTACTGCGTGGTTGCGAACAAAAATTCTTATCTCTAAACCGATCTCGCTTTTTCATGTCAGCTTTTGATGGAAGTGCGCTTCTTTTTCAAAATTATCATTATATTTATTTCTATCTTTTTCCTTTAAAATGTTTAACTGTTCTACCAAGTTATCTATTTATCTCTGAATTTCTTGTATTTCATTTATATCTACTTTTTCTTCACTAGCGTTTCGCTCATATTCCTTAATAGAGAGGTTGAGGCGCACGTTTTAAATGTGTAAACGTGTACGTGTGACGTTCGGCGCCGCTTTCCCGTAAGCCTAAAAGTTTGACAATGGTGTTTGGATAGTC
>NW_019384444.1:2092776-2104744 GCF_000671375.1 Centruroides sculpturatus | reverse complement strand
TTTATTGTTGCAGCGCTGATTGTGAACATTTTTATTTATTATTATTTTTTTTAATGAAAATCAAAATCATTCAGAAATTATGCACAATTATAGCTTATTTTATAAAAGTTATGTCATGGATTATCTACGATATCATATTTCCTAGCTTAAAAATTTATAAATAAATTCACTTATTTATAAATCTTAAATTTGGTGTTTTACGCTCTAATTTCGCTGCATAAACAGTGCAACAGCGAAATTAAGCGGAATTTTTCATAAAACAACGCACCCATTGCTTTATGTTCGTTAGTTATAGTAAAAAACATTGTACTCTATAAGATTACGTTACAAAAATTGTTGCAATATCTTCAACCTGTTAGAATTAATCAGGGACATAGAAAAATAGCTCGATTATCTATACACAACACGGTAAGGAAATATGTATTTTCAATTCGTTAGAGTGAACATATGACATGAATCTGAAAGGATATTAACACAATGTTCATCAGTCAGAGACCTTTGTAGCCGTTTACGGGTTTCTAATTCGTGCCAACTGAATACCCAATACTATTACTGAGCTACCACCAGCCTGTACAGCTCCTTGACATGCTGGATTCATTTATTCATGGGGTTTTCTCCACGAGGACTCTTCCATCTGCCCGAATCAGTTGGAAACGTTATTCGTCAGACCACGCTACTCGTTTCCAGTTTTTCAATGTCCGGTGACGATAGTCCTGAGCCCAGAACTCTGTCATAATGAAAGTAATGGCACTCGAGTTGGGCGTCAGCTATTAACGTCCATATCATGAAGAGAACGTTGTACAGTTCTCATGCTGATGTTACTAGAGGCTTCAGTTATCCTACCATGTGTAAATTCGCTTAAATTATGATAATTTGCCATTCTCAATATGCAATCATTCTTTACACTTCCACAGATGTTTCTTGTTATGTACTGTACAGTACATGTTGTATTAATATTTAGACAAAAACAATTATGAGAAAGAAGGTACTGCAACATTTTCTGAATCGGATCGACTATCCCAGTTTTTTTTGGCACTTCAGTGTATTAAGTAATAAGTTCAAAATTTTCGAAATTTATTTATACGAACATATAATCTAATTTAAAGAAATAGTATTAGCCATGATTTAGTATGATTTTGTTTCTCTTTTTGATCCGTGGGCAGAAGGGAGCTTTTTAACCTCTTTTTTAAAGACCATCATGAGTTCGGTGAAAATCACAGTGTGTCTACCGGCTGACGAGGAACAGGGCCTGACTAACATATTTAAGGATCACCCCCAAAAATTTTTGGAGTTTTTGACCCTTCCGGAATCGATTCCAGAAGGGTCAAAGATTGGTGTACCGACCAACGCCTTAATTGCCTAAGATTTCGTATGATTAATCATTTTTATCGTTTATTAGTCCTACTGTCGTTTTGTTTTTCATACAGGCCTACATCAATTTACAATAAAATAAAATTTAGAGAATGATGATGATTATATTTGTGATTTAAGTACAGTACGATACTCAGTTGATACAGCTGTCAAATGATATACCAAACTAAATTCAAGATGTAGCTGCTTAATTTCTGTTACTAAAACTTCCGAAACGTTTTTTCGTCAGACCATCCATCATTTTCAACATACAGTAGAACCTCGATTATCCGGAGTAATTGGGGATGAAGGTAGTCCGGATAAGGAAAAATTCGGATAATCGAAACAAATACTTTAATTTGTCTTTTAATGATAATACAACACGTTTTCTTTTCGATGACATATCAGTAATATTAAAAATAAATACTGTATTTAAATCGTGATCAAATTTTCAAGAAACAAATGTTTTATTGAATTTGGACTACTACTGACCAGCGCTAAGACTAGCTGTTGTTTAAAAGGTCCTCTGGCGGCTCAAGAAGACGGATTTTATAAATTAAAAAGCAGTTGAAACTGCATTTTTATGAATAAAAATTTGACAAACTATTTATCGTTTTATGACGAGTAAAATTTTTTCGTCGCGTTCTCGGCTTTTAAGTAATGCATGAACCTTCGAGGCGCGAGGCCCTTCGGACCGCGAGGCATAGGTGGTGGTCCACGTTGCCCATGCCTTACACCGCCCTTGGTCATAGAAATGATGTAATCTGAGTATAAATTATTTATAAATACGTATGTCAAGTTATATTTTTATTACGACGCAAAATATATTTAAGAGTTTACGACTACTGTGCCGGGTGAGACGTTGTTGAAACAAAAAAAGTTATGCATTCCATCACGTACATAAACAGTGTCGTAATTCGCCAGTGCAAATCAGCAAATTCGTAAAATTTTTGTTTATTTTGAACAATCCGGATAATCGAGGTTCTACTGTACTTAAAAATTAGTACAAATATTAACAACAAAGAATTTGTCCAATGCTATAAGGAAAAATTAGTACAATTTTAATAGTTTTTCAAAAAAAGGTTGTGTGATGCTTTTAAATCCTTTTCTTTTTTGTTTTTACATTCAAAAGTGGACGACAGGATGACCGAGATGATTAAGGTTTAAGTCTAACAATATTGGATCCAGGTTCAAGTTCGGGTTGGAGCCTCAAAAACTTTCAACAGTTATTTGACCTGGATTCCCTCGATATTCGGTCATCCTTATGGTCTAGAATCTAGATGGAGTCGTGATCAGCATAGAAAAAAAGGTTCTCTTAGTATATTCACATGACGGAATTAGAAAGCCATTCCGAATGATACTTTTCTTAATCTAGTAGTTGATGCTAATACGAAAATACGTTGCGAATATAACTTGTATTTCTGCATAGCTATTTCTACAATAGCTAATGGTTTTTAGTTTTTCATTTTGTTCCAAAGAGTTGCATAGCAAATCAACTCTTTGTACATAATTAATTAAATACAGTAAGACCCCGCTTAACTCTGCCCCTATTAACGCTGATTCGATATAGCGCGGTCTGCTCGAAGCCTAAAAGAAGCTCAAAATTTACGTTGATTCAAATTATCGCGGCATTTCATTGATTCGTATATAATACGATTATTCCCAAACACGAACCAATCAGCTAAAGGTGGCAATTCTGGTAGCGCTGTACTTTCCTCAAATCTTTGTTTGTGTAGTGCAATTTTGGGAAAAATATAACATCATGGATGCTTTAGGCAATATCAACTTCTCTTAGCAAGAATTAACTCATAAATGCATGAACGAAGTGTGGAAAAAGTTATGACTGAAGGTATCCAAGAATTCTCAACGAGAAGAGCCTATCACTGTATCGTTAGGTTGACCAAATTGTCAACCTAATCGATACAGCAGGACTAGGAGATGTACTGTACACGAGCAGGATATTGAGGAGTTACTGCAGAAACTTGCAGTAACTCCTCAATATCCTTGAGTTGGTAAGGCTCTCAATATCTGAGAGCCTTACCAACGACGATCTTCAAGAATTGGCGGAACAAGGAATTTATGTAGAACTGGAAAATAGAGATTCTGAAAACGAAGAGTCTAAAGAATTTTTCTACAGATTTCCTTAGTAAAAGTTTGGTAACAATAACCGAAATCATCGATCAAATTGTAACGAATGATCCAGATTTTGAGAGGAGTGTAAAAGCAAGATGAGACGTTTTGGATGCGATCGCCCGCTACGAACATTTGCTTAAGGAAGAAAAAATAAAACGACAAATGAAACTAAACGACTTTATCGCAAAAAACAAGGATTTCAGAAGAGCTAGGACCATAATCACAAAAAATGAACTTTACATTTCTGTGTGCATATGTTTATGTGTTATTTAACATATATTATTATGCAAATTAATATAAAATAACTTAAAATTGAAGTAAAATCTGTTTATTTTTGGTCGCGTGTTCCCCTTTCCCTATTTACTTTGTGTTAAAATGACCTCGTTTAAAGCTGTTTCGAAGCGTTTTGTCGTCAAGGAACGTAACCTTCGCGTTAAGTGGGGTCTTGCTGTAATGTAATGTTTAGTACCCATGTTGTGTATTATTCCTCAGTGCAATTAAGGATATGATCGAGAAAGTGCGTTACGTAATTTTAATTCTGTAACGCTCCATAGTGCATCGCACTAAGGAGCGTTAAAGAGGTGGAAAGTTAATTGAAAATTATGAAAGTAGCGTTACGTAACTTATGGATGATCTCATCCATGTATTGCTTCCTGTAGATTCGTAAAGATCATTATAATTATGTTTAAGGAAAAGAAATACAATCCTCATTTAAATGTAACTCAGATTCATAAGCTAGCGGCGATTAGTAATATGTTTTTACTAATAAGCTTGCGCCTATTAGTAAAAACATAAGGGGCTGTCCATAAATTACGTAACCCAGTGGGTTGGTATGCAGATAATCGTTAATAAAACAATTTATTTTTATTTCAGGTGGTTTCAACATTTGTATGTATTTGCAGGTATATATCATATAGTGATAGCTTGGATTTTATATAAAGTATATTTCAAGAAACAATCTCTTCCTTTATTTATAAATATGGTAATCAAATTGTTTTTGAACGCTGAAATAACTCCTTCAGGTAAGTTAAAGTTTTTGTTAAATGTAATTAGTTAAACATTAATACAAGTCTCTTTCTTAATTTCACCTGCTTATAAACTATTTGACACTATTCCAATGCTTTCCCTTATTATTTATACATAACAGCCAGTAAAGTAAAATTAAGAATGTTTAGAGATGTATTTAACTTATCGCTACAGAATATTTTATCTTATTTCGAAACGTTAAATAAAGGGTTAAAGAAAGAAATATCTTGTTATTTACTCTCAAAATTAAAAACAAAACTAAGTAGAGTTATTTTGACTCGTACCATTTTAGTAGGGTTAAAACTTTATCTTTCCTTTGCACACTTTTACACAACGAGTTAAATTATTCTAGCTCATTGTCTTTACACGACACAAATGTCATGCCTCTTTGACTAAAAGGAAAATGGCGGACGTGTATTCAATTTTCTTTCAACATGACGTCGCTACAACCACTTTATGTAGTATATTATAGTTCGTTGCGTTTACAATAGATATATGGCAAGTTGCCAGGACCCGCAAAATTTTTGACAGTTTTTCTGTCAATAATATTACTTTTCGCTTATTAAAATAATTTATTACCGACTTATTCCTTATCTACAGATTTATGGCATTAAAAGCCGAAGTTTTAGGCTTAGCTTTCATTTGCGATTAAACAGCAGGTTTTTTTTTGTTTTTGCAACTTTTTCATAAGCTTTTGTGGGAGCCTCGGCTGATTTCTGGAAACATGCCAAGAGTACAACAGACTGAGGCGCCATTATAAACTGTATACGACAGAAGTGCGAAAAAATTAAACTATTGCCATACATTTTTTGTTTTTCCTATGCTTTATTAAATAACTTCATTTCTAAATGCATTTTGTACTTTCGTTAATTACAAAATTTATTGTATTTACTTATCTATATAGATATATATCATTGTAATTAACTACCATTTAAAGAAAAATAGTTACAATGATTATGCTTGTCTCATTTCAAATATAGAAACATTTTCTTAAATAAAATAACTGATGTCTTCTTTTCATCATTCCTTACATTGTCAGTGTTTTTGGGTTGACATAAAATACTTTTTCTGTTATTTGATTGTTAAAAAAGATTACTGTTGTTGTTTTATCATTTTCAGATTTTTTACTTTCTATAAATAGTATTTTTAATACATTTTCTATAATATTATTAATTTACATATTAATGATAAAAAGCATATTGGACGATAGAAAACATTATCGAAAACATAAATAAAACGATTTTTCAAAATAGTACTAATATGGAAGCACCTGTAATGGCAAACATGCGAATCTTACATGGATGACCGGAAAAAACTGTAGTAAACTTGTTGATGAATAAAAATTATTTAAAATTATTTTGGTAATTTGAAAGCTTGGATTTGGGAAAATATAAATCTAATTAAACTATTAATTTATTGCTGATGTATTTACGTTAAATTAGCATAATAATTTTGGAAAAGTGGAGAAAACAAAATTTAAATAATTGCAATATCATCTGCGCAATTCAGTACTGTAAATAATTCACTGTTGTTTTTCGTAGGTTTTTTTTTCTGTTTTTTTTTATCGTTATTATTATGATTGTCAGTTTAGTTCCGATTTTGCCATCTGTCTTTGTTTTATTTACAGTATCATTAGTACATTTGGTCTAATATTAATTATTTGTTTGGAATCTCCAAAAATAACTTGAAATTTTAACATTATCGTTCTTCTTAAAGATGCACAGAGCAGCAGCTATGTGTGTAAGAGGGAACTTAATATATATACAGTATATATAATATACGTTTCATATACAGTAATATGCAATATAAAACTAATGGTTTTGTATTAATATTATGATGACAACGTCATTTAAGAAAATGAAGTTTCATTATTTTCACCGATTGTAGTGCCATAATAAAACCGATAACCTCATCTTATGGTCTCTTTGAAGTCTAACATTTTTTATTTATTATTTTCTTCATTTGTAGGATGAGTATTTTCCGAGTTATTCCAGTGGGTTGATTAAAATGGATCACCCAGCATATTTTTTATTGTTCATTAATCCTTTTTCTTCATGTTATGTAGATTAATGAATGATAAAGCATATTTTTTAATTGTATATTTTAAATTCCTTAAATTTTCTTTTGTTTTAAGAAATTACTAAACTTATTTTATATTTGTTGTATAACAAATAATTACCCTTCTAGATTTCTATTTTCCAGAAAAGTTAAAAAAAAATTATAATTATAATTTTATTTTTTAAGTAATTGTGGTTTAAAATTTTTACAATTTAAAAACATTACTTGTCTTCGGGCATTATCAGGCAGCAAATCTTTTGTGCGTAAACTCATTTTATAATTTAATAATTTTTGAATTATTATGAATATAAATGTTTATTGTTTCGTAATGAATATATTTTTAAATGAGTTTTATGTAAGCGCAAATAAATATTTATTAAATATACATAGTATATTGGCATCCGCAGTATATTTAGCTCTAAGCATTGAATTTAAATTAAATAATTTAAATAGCGTAGCGCAGTATTTTTTTGCGTAAAAATGATTATACAGTAATCAATTATTTATGGTAATTAAAACTAGAAAAATTTTTAAATAAAAAATTAGTAGAAAAGAGATCTGAAATGAAGAAAAAAAATTAGGGAGGAAGGAAAACCAATATTGAATTCCGCTTATTATTCTATTTTGTGTTTATCCATTTTTGAAATAAAAACTTTAATATTGAATATCATTACATTATTTCATTATGATAACATTCATCATTATGTACTGTACTTTATTAAATTATGCTAATTATTTTTTTAAAAATTTCAATTCTGTTTATATTTGTATTTGCAAGCAAATATGATTTAATGAACTATAATTAAGAAAAGTTAACAAAGGACGAAATTTTATACTGTGATATTTTTATGTATTAGTAATTAATGTGACTTGCATTTATTATGGTCGCTATTTTTTTCAGCAATGATAGTTCTCTATCAGTCTGATATGCTACACACAATATATATATATTTTTTTAAATCTAAAAGCTTAATAATTTATAATTCTAAATATTTCAAATTGAACAACTCACATCTTGATTTGAAATAAATATTTCTATTAAAGTCACTCTTTTAAAGTCCACAAAATATATAATAAAGATTTGGTTTTAAGTGCAGTTGGTTTTCTCATTACTAGCTTAGAATAAATATTTTGTTCTTGATTAAAAATAAATCTAGAACAAATTGATATCTCTAATCTAAAATAAATATTTCTACAGGTTTATACTAAATAACAAATATTTTTTTATTTGCTGAACATTTGTAATCTTTTTGACTTTTTTATTTGAAAAGATCATTTTTAAAAAATGTAATTGTTTACTTGATATTTCTCATCAGGAAGAATGGTATCGAACATTCTTCTAAAATCTGAATATTAAAATGTATATTTACAGTATTATAGATGTTTACCGTAAAACGAGAGCAGTCCATTTCTTACAAAGTATTCCTTTGATTTGGCTGATTTTACTTACAACTTTACTACTTTCTCTTTAGATTTATTCTTTAAAAAATACGGTTGTGGATGAAATTTTTTGCCCCTTTGACATCTAGTATATTATATTTCATTATTATCACGTGGGATAAATTATGTTTAATTAAAATAAAATTACGTTGTTCTATTAATTAGCTGTCCACATGCCTTCTTTAGCGAATTTAGTCAAGATGCACATACTGTTTTTTTAGCTTCTATCAGCAGTAAGCTTCCGAATCCCATGAGTAATAATTCTTATCAAATAGCTCTTGTAGATAAAGATAATTCAGCAATATAGTTTTTTTTTCAATTCACTTCTGAATTCTGTTGTTGTGGACTAATGATTTCTAATGTAGAATTTATCCAAATAAAAATTCTAAAGTGCATTTTTTCTCTATTAGTATTAAAATTTTTTAGTATTTTTATTAAATATGTTATTATCTAATGATATTTTTTATAAAATAATACTTGAGAAAGCTTTAATAATTGCACTCCTTTTAAAAAATGGAATTGCTTTTTTATTGAGAATTAATAGAGAAAGTTTATCAAGACTAGGCAAAGTAAAGTAAATGGACAATGAATAAAGTAGATCTACCCACATTTAAGTATGAAGTCATATATTATAGTATAGTTATTTAGTTTAGTAAATTAATTATGTAATAATTAAAAAATGCTTTTACATCCATACAGTATAGTAAATATATATCTGTAGTTTAAACATTTATTTATTTTATTTTACATTTAATTAGAATTGTCGATGGACAATAGATTTATTTATTTATAAATATGTTCATATTTATACATTTTAAATTTCTTTAAGTTGTTACAATATTTTGTGTCCATATAAATAAAAAAGATGTATTCTATATATTGTAGCAATACCGGAAGCTGTCGTAATCTCATTGGTGTTGATGTTACTTCAAATTTTTCGCCGATTTTATGAAAGTTACTTCATTTCTGTATTTTCGAATGCTAAAATGAATCTAATACATTACATTTTTTCTTATTGTTATTATTTTGGAGTGGGTCTTTCTCTTCTTTCTGAAGCACCTGGATTTACGAAGCCAGGTAGGATTTCTATTATTTTAATATTTTTGATAACTTAAAAATTAATATTTAAGTTAGTAATTAAATTATAATTAAAATTACGTTTTTCGATGTAGAATAAATAAATTTTAATTTTAGATGGAATAAAAGATATTAATTTCTCTAAAAATTGGCTGAAGATAAATCATTTGTTGGGTGTCGCGCTTTTCTTTTGGGCTTGGAATAATCAACATAAATGCCTTGAGACACTAGCAGAACTACGTAAAGATAAGAAAGGTAATAACATCCTTTAATATTTTAATTAATAATACAAATGGTATTTAATCGAATTAATCAATATTTTAAAATTATAATTTTTATTTTATCTAGGTACAGTTACGACAACAAAATATTCAGTTCCAGAAGGTCATTCGTTTGATTTTGTGACTAATCCACACTATCTATATGAAATAATTATATATTTTGCAATATTAATAGTTTTAGGTTTTAACAATGTAACATGGTGGTTACTCTTTCTTTCGGTTTTTAGTTCTCATATTTTTCTAGCGGCTGCTTCACACAAATGGTATCAAGAAAATTTTCCAAAATATGCTAAGTCTCGAAAAGCGATAATTCCATATGTATTTTGAAGATTTTAATTGTGTTTACTGTATTTCCACGATTAAACTCCGAGAGGTTATTATCATCATAAAAAGTACGTATTCTCCGTGCTTATTTGAAGACACGGGCTTTTTTAGTTCGGAGTTTATTACCTTGCAACAAAAGATAAGTGGATAACAATTGAAAAAATGCCTTAATTACTCGTACATTTTCAGAACTATCAAAACTATTTGTTGATAGTATTTACGAATTATAGCTACAACAATTGTAATAATTATTATTTTCATAATTAACTCGATTCAGTCTTCCAGTTCGGTTAATATGTTGTCATTCGTGTCTGTTTCGATGTCGTTGAAGAAATCAAAATCTTGACTATTATCTTCGGATTTCAAATTCACCATCTCTTTTGGAAAGAAAGATGATGAGTTTGAACCAGAGTTTTCCTAATTACTCTTTTGTTTCGATTGATAAGATCAGTCGAAACAAAAGGGTAATTAGCGACTTTCCCACGTACAATAGCCTATTCAACAAGTATTTATAATTTTATTTCTCAAAAGCTGTTTTCCGTGAATCTTGGAATAAAAAGTGCTGTTCGACTCTAGCAACTCGAAGAGGTCGAATTTTAGTTAAACTCCTTATCTGCCGCTCAAAATGTACATTATCCTTTAACATATTTCCCATGCTTTTCAATCCGTGGTATAATCGAGGAAACGCTGTATTGATATGTCTATTGGTATATGGTATATATATAAATTGTTTTTAATTAAATATGTAATAATAATTTTATTTTCAACGAAGACTTGACTATAAAAATAAATATACGGTCGACCCCCCTATAACACGGTAGATACGTTCTGGGTTTTATGAATCCATTTACTACGAGTCCTTGCCAATCACAGCCCGGCACGTATGTACTGTACTTTACGGACTACGGCTGTTTGGAAGATTTCTTCCATAAAATTAATCGATTCTAGACTAATTCGACTCAACATTTCCAAAATACGTATAATTTTTAGGGAATAATCCATATAAACTATGCTATAAACAAAAAATTGTAGGATTACTTACCGAGTGTGTACCGTTCGACAACGTCATGCAATGACGAAAGCTTTCTGAGAAGTTATTTTTCTGCGAAAAATTCGCTGAACTTTGGAGACATCATTAATATAAATAATTTTTATGGCCGTTGAATAAGAAATGTTTTTTTTCACACGAAAAGTATAAAATTACAGTACTGTATTAGACTTACAGTACCTAACTTAGGCCTATACACTGTACAGACGATAGTAAACTTAACTTACCCGCCTAAACTCTCCGTAGGGTGTAAGTAGTTCGGCTGTTCGTCTACTATTGGTCCAGATTCGACCAATCCTGTCGCGACCTGTATATGAAATTCTGTATATTCGTATAGCTGGGATATGTAGCAATGTTGGAACGACTGTAATTTTTCCAATAAAATGATACATTTGTGTAATTATAGTATTGTTCTATTTATTACAAGAGAAAATCGATTGTCTTGAAAAATAATAAGTTCTAAAATTTTAAAGTATAGTATACTTGTGAGGACGTGTTCCAAAATATACCTGTGTCCCTTCTGCATCGTCTAAGGCAGGGGTGTCCAACCCGCGGCCCAAGGCAAGTTTCAATGCGGCCTAATAAACGAGTAAACAAAACCGACAAATTGTTTTATTTATTTTTTATTTCAACGGCATAAACTGAAAAAAGAAGTTTCACAAAGCGGTAAACTTTTATACATATTTTATTTTTGAGTGAAAAGGAAATATTTTCCAATACTTGAAGATGTGTGAATGGCGAAGGAATACTAAATAAAGCTGCTCAAAGGTTTATATACCCAAATTTCAGAAAAGGAGAGAAAGGCCAAAAGATAAAGAAATGAGAAAGGTTAAATAGACCTTCTTGTTATGCAAATATTGACCCTTAATTTTCCAACCTTCCTCACTACTTTTTATCTTTTGGTCTTTCTCCCCTGTTCTCAAATTTGGGTCTAAAATCCTTTGAGTTACAACTCCAGCATTATTCAATATTCTTTCCAGCATTGCAAGATTTGGCTACCCTTTTTTAGTTTTTTAGTTTGGCGTAAAAATTATCATTTCGCGCATTGGCTACTTTCTGGGCTACATATTACAGTCGACCCCCTATAATTACGGTCCCAATAATTACGATTCCTATAAAACTGCAAAAAAATTGTAACGATATCCGTAAAAAACAGTAAAAACCCCCTATAATTACGTTAAACGTCATCGGGCAGCCGAACTACTTTCCCGCCGTCCGTAGCGCCACGCTA